>NW_028261383.1:171585622-171663122 GCF_051295495.1 Thamnophis sirtalis | reverse complement strand
GAGAGGATGGGAGTGAGGGTGAGAAGGGAGGGAGGGAGTGTACCGGGAGAGAGGAGTGGTAGAGGGGGAGGGGAAGTAGGGTAGAGGGGAATGATGGAGGGAGGATAGAAAGTTGGAGGGGTGGTGGAAGAAAGAGGTGTACGGAGAGTGGAAGAGGTATATTG
The DNA here is from genome assembly GCF_051295495.1 of Thamnophis sirtalis. Taxonomy (NCBI): domain Eukaryota; kingdom Metazoa; phylum Chordata; class Lepidosauria; order Squamata; family Natricidae; genus Thamnophis; species Thamnophis sirtalis. The sequence goes on along the minus strand of NW_028261383.1, from coordinate 171,662,958 downwards.
GGTTTCTATTTTGGGGAAGTATTGTTGACAAGAGGAATTGCTGCGATTATTGTTTAATGTTGTATGGCCCCGGCTATGCACAGTATATATGTGACTGTATGAAAATGGAAAATGGAAAATAAAAACATTTTAACAATGGAAAAAAAAGAGAGATAAAAAGAAAGTGCTTTAGTCAGTGGGGTGCGTGCCGGGAGGAGAGGAGAGATTCCTCCCAGCACGAACCCCACTGATTAAAGCCCTTTCTTTCTTTCCGTGCCGGGAGGAGAGGTGAGAATCTCTCCTCCCAGCATGCACCCTACTGATTAAAGCGCTTTCAGTGCGGTGTGTGCCGGGGGGAGAGGAGAGAATCCATATAGACCAAATTTTTAATGAAGAACCACCCCCACCTACCCCATCAATGGTGTCCTGCTTTACCAATGTTAAAATCTGGTCACCTTATGCTGGGAGGCATAGGCCAGGACCCTCTGGTTCCTCCTTTCTCACTCCAAGGCTGTTTTAAAGTGGGGTACTTAAGAACGGGACCCCCATCCTAGTAAGTCATGCAATTCTTTCTTACGGGAGAAAATAATGCTTTGATAAAATGCAGCTGCTTATAGTTCATCTCCATTACTATTGGCTGGGCCCGGGCCTCTCTGTTAATCGTTCTGTAGAGACTTATAAAGGCTATTCATGTGCACATGATTGCACATCCATCAGATATGTCTGTGTCTTTCACATCTGAATTAGAGGCCAGATTCTGAAGAATAACTAGCCTTGTTTCTGCTAAACACATCACGAGTTTCACGGGGTGGGGGCTGTTTCCCCCCCCCCCTGTCTTTTACTGGAGCAGGGAGTGAAATGGGCTTAATTCAAATCTGGATGAGGTCAAAAAAAGAGGAAACCGTTTCCTCCTTTGCCGTATCTAATATGGCCTTTCAAGATTGACTTTTTAATACTTGGAAATGCTGTAAGGCACCATGTATAACTAACAGTATATACCGACTGTTTCTTTTAAATTCTGTGACTTGGTTTTGGACTGTAAATAAGTAAAATAAATACCACACATAAAAGGCATCTATAACAATTGAAACTATGACACATGTGCCATGATGTCATCACTCCAATGTCACAATTATGTAACAACACCTGATGCAGGTGATGAAAGAAATGTCCTTCTGGATTCGGCCGCAAGTGGGGAAAAAGACACTGGAGACACGGAGGCTGCTTGGAAAGATGGTTTATTGGTGGACAGGAACACATGGCTTGAGCCCTGAACAGAAAAGGGGATCACATGCTTCAATGTTGGTGGAGAAGAAGAGAAGGGCCAAGGGAGGGGCTTGCTAGGCTTTTTATAACCTGTTCAGTCCCACCTCTCTGTTTCCTGCTCCTGTGTAAGAAATGTATTCTGATTGGTTGTCAGACTCCCATGGGGCCATGCAGGGGCAACTCTCTAGGCTGCGTTTTGAATCCAGGTTTGGTTGAGTTCTCAGATGCCAATGTGGTGAGTTGGGGCCAATATTATCATGCTTTAATCCCATCCCCCCTGGAGGTGAAGTGGAGAAGTCTTTATTATGTAAAGGGACTACTTGGCCTTCTTAATAGCCCATTGACAAAGTGGGGATGGGCAGGAAGCTACAGGTAGCTATTCTGTCTTTTAAAACATGGTTCTTTCTTTTCACATCCAGAGAAATATTCTGCCTTTTCAATATTTCCTAGGATTATTTCATTTTTCTGGGAGAGGGCTGGGTGATAAACTTCCTACACAGGTGCACAAGTCTCATTCTTTGTATCGCATCAGGATGCATAAGTCACAATTTGCCCCATGAAGACACCCATGCCAGCCATTGGTTTAATATTTTTTTTCAAGTCTTTGGCATCCTCCAGCTGTGTTGGACTACAACTTTCATCACTCCCATGCTATTAGGAGGATGAGTGGGAACTAACACTTGTGGAAAATGGCAGATTAGCTGTCTAGAAATGAGTTCAGATAATTTAGATGAATTAAGTGGAATCAGCAAGAAAAATGAAGCATTGGGCCAGAAAGGTTATAAAAAAGAGATGTGTCGAGCAGGATATCAAGTTTCCCTTCCCTCCCCCTGATTTTAAATTGATTTTACAGCTTTAATTTACACAAAAACATGTAAATAGAAAAGAGAAACAAAAAGAACATTAAACTGTTTTGTTATTCTTTAAATCAATAAACTACTTAAGCTCATTTAAGTTTGATGAAAGGGACATGGTGGCTCAGTGGCTAAGACGCTGAGCTTGTCGATCAGAAAGGCCGACAGTTCGGCGGTTCGAATCCCTAGCACCGCGTAACGGAGTGAGCTCCCGTTACTCGTCCCAGCTTCTGCCGACCTAGCAGTTCGAAAGCATGTAAAAATGCAAGTAGAAAAATTAGGAACCACCTTTGGTGGGAAGGTAACAACGTTCCGTGCACCTTTGACGTATGGTGGGAAGTTAAAGTCATACTGGTCACATGACCACAGAGACATCTTTGGACAATGCTGGCTCTTCGGCTTTGAAACGGAGATGAGCACCGTCCTCCTAGAGTTGGGAACGGCTAGCACATATGTGCGAGGGGAACCTTTAGCTGCAAGTTTGATGAAGGAACAAGAGTGATTTGTGGTTATGGCGGTATCAAGATTCAATTTCAGTTCTGACTCTGAATTAAGAGCCAGAATCAGGATCTTTGCTGGAATTTCCCTTTCGTTCCTGGACATCTTCTCTGACTCACAAATCAAACCAGCAAAAAAAAATGTTTTTGGAGTAGTTTACTAAATGAAGCTTCGCCATGTGAAATGCCTGATCAGAGACTAAAAAGAAGATTTATGTAGTTCAGACAAAGACAAGGGAGTTTCCAGGTGCTTTTTATTTCTGAGAAAAAAAACCCATGATCCCTTTTATCAATGCCAAATTGTACAGCTTCATTCTCTGTCAAGCCAAGATCATGTCGAGCTCATGGTCAGGGATGTGGCCTGAACCGGACATAACGTTCTAAACCAGCACACTCTGGACAAAGAACTCTTCAGAGTGAAATAAACTCTAAAACAACAAAGGGGAAAAATAAGCATAAATAAAATAAAGACTGGAGATAGAAAATGCAACTGATAAGCTCTAGGATGGGAAACACAGCCTAGTTTCTAACTCCCAAACCTGGTATCTTTGGATCAGTGGTGGGATTCAGCCAGTTCGCACCTATTCGCGAGAACCGGTTGGTAACTTTCAAAGCAGTTCGGAGAACCGGTTGTTGGAAGAAATCTCCTTTTGTTTTTTCCCCACTTTACAGAGCTAATCCTGTAAGGAAGGCAGGAAGGAAACATTCTAGTGTTGTTTCTAGCTTAATCTTTGTTGCCCTGCTTACAGAAACTGCCTCTCCAGTTAACCCTTATTACCATTGTAACAGCTAAGGCGAAGCACCCATCGACCTGAGTGACGTTGAGTTGGCCATGCCCACCCAGTCACATGATCGCTGATCCCCACCTACCCAGATGGTCATTAGGGCAGAGAACCGGTTGTTAAATTATTTGAATCCCACCACTGCTTTGGATATATAATGTGGCTTCTCTGGGTTCCATCTGCCAGCCAATGCCGGCTGGCGACCCCCTGGGGGAGAGCCTTCTCTGTTGTTGCTCCGGCCCTCTGGAACGAGCTTCCCGTGGAGATCCGGACCCTTACTACCCTCCCGGCCTTCCGTAAAGCTACTAAGTCCTGGCTGTTCCGGCAGGCTGGGGGCTGTTAAAGCACCCAGCCCCATCTAAATCGTGACTGTTGTGGATTTTAAAATTGTTGTATTGTCTTATTTATTCCCTTCCCTGTTTATTGTGAGCCGCCTGGAGTCCTTCGGGAGTGGGCGGCATACAAAACCAATAAACCTAACCTAACCTTCTCAAGCGGAGGCCAGCCTTCCTGGAATTCCCAACACATCTGATGTTGTCATTTTAGGGAAGGCTAGTTTTAACCCCTGATAAAATTGTCAAAGGCATTAAAGATGAATACCCATTTCTGTGAACCTGTCTAAATGGTTCATCGATGCCCAGTGCATAGTTGTTGATGCAGCTTTGCTGGCTGAGGAACTCTGGGAGTTGAAGTCCACAGGTCTTAAAGTTGCCAAGGCTGGAGATCACTGCATTAGATGACTGATGTTCATAGCATGTCAGCCTCTGATTTGCTGCTGCTTCGGCTGCCATTGAAACGGGGAGGGGGGGCATGGTATTTGGGAGGGGAATACTAATTGTGCTGGAGGAAGATTCTGGAGTTTCTGCTGCCTGTCTTACTGCGCATGCGGAGGAGGTTTCTCGCCAAGGCCAATGGCACCGACATTCCATCTGGGTGATGCCTTTCGAAGTTATCTCACACCTGACACTTGGGAGAATTATGATTGGACTGTAACTGGGATGCCAAGGGGTGGGGAATGGGTTATTCTATATATCATTTGCTTTCGTGCCTCAATAATCAGTCTTCGCTTTGCTACGCTTCTAATCATTTATAATTAGTAAAAGTACACTTGATTTCTATCAATGGAGTCTCGTGGTTTTCTTTCCTAATTATTCAATGGAGGTGTGCTGACATAGCAATTCCTTGAATTGATCTGTTATTGATCTGTTATTCTAGCACGCTTGGTTGTTTTCAAAAATATGTAATAAATAGGGCAGCAGAGGGGGTGGTCAGACAGGGCCATGTCATGCATGTGATGGGAGCTAGGATTAACTGTATTTTTCTGCTTGGGGGTGGGTGGGTTGGCTTTTATCTTTTTAAAAGTGTGCTAAGCCTAGAGTTTACAGAACAGTTGAACGTATTTCCTGTCTCAAAATAGAGGAAATGGATGTTCAGCAATCCAATCAAAAGGATTTCTAGCTGGGGAACATACAAAAATGGGGTTGCGTGTGGCTGAGGCTTTGAGTTGCCCCTTAAGTGTTTTAATTGGAAAAACTACAGTTTGAAAATTCCTCTTAATGGCCATGTGGCGATTTCTCAAAGACAAATGCCAATAGCTGGGAATGCAGGCTCGCTGGCAGTACCTACAGAATCACCCATAGTCCTGGGAGTTAGGCAGCATACAAATTAAATAAATTGTTGTTGTTGTTGTTGTTAGCAACCTTGGCCATTGCCCTATCTCTCAGGAAACAGTCAACTGTGTGAAAGCTCTTATTTTACAAATGATAACCAGGACATTTACATATAGCAAATGAACTTTTGCAAACCTTCCATTCCTAAGACTTGCCCATACAACCATCCAAGTGGGTTTTATAAGAGCAAAAAAAAAAGAAAACAAATCAATGCCAAGAAATTAATATGCTATTTTCTCTAACTCAGATTTCGTGGCTGGTTTCAACAGTAGCAAGCTTCTCTTTGATTTCCTATGCCATTTCTTAGCTCTCGTAAGCATCCTGCTCGGATGGAATTATACAAGGGAATAAAACTCCACGTAGTAAACTCTAAGGTGTTCCTCCCTTCCCCCCCCCAAAACCAGAGTGTTTCTCAAAAGCACATTAGCTCATAACTTTGCTAGAAATTATATGCTGCTTGAATATTTAGCAAGTCAAGGTTTTAAGATCAACTCAATAGCCCCATCTTGTGATGGCAAAGCAGTATTTCAGGTTGTTCCATTCTGGAGCTCAACAAGATGATAATAACATATAAATGCAGCATGCTTATATCAGTAAATGCTTTTATACCGAATGCTGAAAGGGCTCTTGATCCAGCATACTATACAAAGCACAAACTTGCACAATTTCTGCAAAATTTTGCATTCCCCTCACTTCTGACTTTTTAAAAAGTATCTTATGAGAAATCCCCAAATCATGGTGCTAATCATTAAAAGTGGAAGTCTAAAGAAAGATATAAACTCCAAAGTTTAGAAAGAATTCGTATGCTGTTTAATTTATTCCACTTATCTCAGTTTATCCGATAAATAATAATGTTTTGACAATTTTATTAGGGTTTTTTTTTATCCTGCCTTTATTACTTTATAAATAAGTCAAGGCAGAAGGCATACCTAATATTCCTTCCCCCTCTTATTTTCCCCACAATAATTCATAGTTCCATCAACAATGAATGAAATTCTTACTAGGTATATGTACTGACTTTACAGTGGTAGAGACTAAGTTGATTCTGCACCTAATAACGGCAGCAAGACTGTTGGTGGCGCAATATTGGAAGAAGGAAGACTTGCCTACAACTCAAGAATGGACATTGAAAGTCACAAACTTAGCCGAGATGGCTAAAATATCGGCATATCTTAAAGATCACTCAAATGAGAGATATAAACGAGACTGGAAAAAATGGATTGACTATATACAAAATAAATACGGGACCAAGAAATTCCAGTTAGCCTATGCTTAAGATCAGAAATGATTTAAATTGTTTAAAGTTAGTTCAGCAAGAAGAAGCTAAGGTCAATGTAGAATTATTTTCTTTATTTCTTTTTTCTCAATAGATTTTAGACTGTGTTTGTTAAAAATCCATACCGTGTACGGGTTCTGGAAAGTCAGGGGGGAGGAGGAGGGGGGTTGGGGGTGGAGGGAGGGAGGGGTATACATTAGGCTAGAAACTAGAACTATCTTGACATACAAAAAATTGTACTTCGATGTTTTACTGATTGAGGAATGATGAAATGTTTGTTTTAAAAGAAATAAAACTTTTGAACCCCCCTCCCCAAAAAAACAATGAATGAAATGAATAAATCTGTTCCTATCTTTATCCACTAACAAATATTCAAAATGTGGTCCTTTCCCTGCTTCCAATTTAATGTATAGCGTTACCAGCCATTTTGCAAAATTTGAGATCAGGAAATCTGTGCAGGTCATAAAACATGCCTTTAGGAGATACAAACTCTCCTCCTTTCTGCTCATCAACTAGTTTCAGTGATTTCTCTCCCAGCCACCTTTTTTTTAGCTAGATCCCAAGCGTTTCTGGGCATCCCTATTTAAAAAAAACAAACCCTATCCACGTGGATTCTGTGCCATATTATATTGGGTGAAAGCAAGTAGCAGATATATGCAGCCCTGAAAATAATGGCACCAGCCTTAATCTTCCTTTTTGCAGCATCCTGAAAATAGGACAGTGGTGGGTTGCAGGCGGTATGCCCCGGTACGTACCGGAGCCAGCCCGGAGCACCAGATACCGTTCCGGTAGGGTGCTCCAGAGGGCCCACACACCCGTCCAAGCTCCTTACCTGTCTTTTGATAGATTGATTGATTCAGTTTGTATGCCGCCCTATTCCCGAGAGACTCAGGGCGGCTAACAATCAGAAGGGAAGGGGGTACAGAATAAAAATAAAAAGACAAACACATTTAAAAAACAGCAACAGTCATAACTGTTGAAGAGCCGGGGTGGCGCAGTGGTTAGGGTGCAGTACGGCAGGCCACTTCAGCTGACTGTTATCTGCAGTTCAGTGGTTCTAATCTCACCGGCTCAAGGTTGACTCAGCCTTCCATCCTTCCGAGGTGGGTGAAATGAGGACCCAGACTGTGGGGGCGATATGCTGACTCTGTAAACCGCTTAGAGAGGGCTGAAAGCCCTATGAAGCGGTATATAAGTCTAACTGCTATTGCTATTGCTATAACGTCGGATGGGGCTGAAAAATTCAACAGCCCCAGGCCTGCCGGAACAGCCAGGTCTTAATTGCTTTGCGGAAAGCCGGAAGGGCGGTGAGGGTCCAGATCTCAACGGGGAGATTGTTCCAGAGGGCCGGAGCAGCCACAGAGAAGGCCCTCCTGCGGGGAGTTGCCAGTCGACACTGGCTGGCAGATGGAATTCGGAGGAGGCCTCGTCTGTGGGATCTAATAGGCCTTTGGGAGGTAATTGGTAATTTTAAGGCTTCCGCACTTCCACACACGTGCATGGTGTGTACAGCGCCTGCGTGTCACTCGGCTGAGCAGCTGGAGCATCGTGGAGGCTTGCGGAAGCCTTGCTGACAGGTGGGACGCCTGCACACATCGCGCACTTGCGCACGCGCACTGTGGACGTGCATGTGGGTGAGGCTGGAGCCGTTTCAACCGTACCAGTTAGAACAGAATCTGGGACCCACCACTGAAATAGGAAGATGTTCTGACCTCCCCCTTGACGGCTCGTTAACAAACGTAGGTAGGCAACTTAAAAGGAAGGCTTTTCTTTATCAGTTTTCAGTTCAAACTGGCTTCGAGCCCAGAAATAACATAAACATCACTCTCCGATAAGAATTCAAAACAAAAGCTCTTACAAACGCAGCAGTTCTTCCACCCTCTGCACAGATCAGATTTACATGAAATCAGTGACGTGCGGTGAGCTTCATGGCCAGTGAGGCAAGCGTGAAAGCCCTGCTGAAGCCCCAGCGCCGCATCCGCCATAGAGCGGGGCCCTCACCGGCCATGAAGCTCACCGCACGTCACTCGGCAGTTCAAACTCTGCTCTGCAGCCCAAACTTTCTCCTCCCAGCAACTTGGCCTGTTGGACACAGTGGTGACGGGGGAGGAATGGGCTGGGTGGGCTGGCTGGCTGGGGAGGGGGGAGCCCTTTAAAGCCCTGCTGCCGCGCCTTCCCAGCAAGACTTCCTTTCGGCTCGCGGTTTCCCTTGCCTGCCTTAACCAAAGCTTGGCGCCCTGCCTCTGCTTTCGCGCTCTCCCTCTCTCAGCTGTGCAGCAGCTTCGGCGGCAGCTCTCAGCCTACGGCGGCAACATCGCGCAGGCTGTGGAAGGAGGAGGAGGAGGAGGGAACCAAGAAAGGCGTTTAACGGACGTGCGTCCCACAGCCAGGACCGTCATTGTGCCTCAAGCCGCGTTTCTTCCTGCAAAGCCCTTCGGGCATCAGGCGGAGCTCTCGGGTTGCCCTCTCGGGTTGCCCCCGCCTCCCCTGCCTCTAGTGACTGCACGTCCCTGCATGAAATACCAAAGCACTTTTCCAAGTATAACAGGGCATAAATCACGATTAGTAATCAAACAAGGTTTTACCAAACACGGAACAGACGAAGGAACGTTGACTCCAGCGACTGGGACGTGGCAGCATCTCTCCTTTTATCTCCAAACCTCCTCCCACAAGCCCCAGCTGCATACTGAATTTTGTATCCCGAAAAAACTCTCAGCAGAACTGCTGAGTCACAACAGGAAGATATATTTTACTCAAAGCATTGAAGGATTAGAAAAGCCTTAAATTTCACCTGCCACGGTCCACCAAGTACTTTTCTGGATTATGTACCAGCTTCCCTGTTGGGGGTTGCGTTCATGTTTTTGCCCAGTGGTCGTCCTGTTTCATTTAGCTAGATTTTGGGGACAGCAGAAGTATCTCACAGGAGCAGGGCTCTGATATTTTTTCTCTCTCTCCAGTAAGCATGTCCACATGTATCAAAATATACCTGTCCAAATTACAGGTTGTTTGGCTCAAAACCTTATTTAAACACACGCTTATGGTTCAGAGTCATCAGAAGGTGAGACACATGATCTTGTTTAACGATGCCTAATCTGCCCCTTTCTCATTAAATCTCCCTGATGAATAGGTTTTTCCATGCTGGCTGGTTGGGTGACACAGGAGAGGTGGAGACTAAAGCCAGAACTAGGAACCAATGACTATGACAAAAATCACATTTGCAAACAGGATATGTCAATAGCCACAGGATGGGGCTTCGTAATTCACACATTCATTTTATAACCTGGTTTTGACCACATAGAAAGTGGAGCGCGAGTGGAGAGTGCTGCATTAAACCACTGTAGAAATGGCAATAATATTCTTTTCACGTTGTAACTGTTTTAATGCTACATGTTTTAAACTACGGCTCTCCATGACACAACTACCACATAATAAAATGCTTCCTATTGATGAAAGAAATGTCCTTCTGGGTTCGGCTCCAAGTGGGGAAAAAGACACTGGAGACATGGAGGCTGCTTGGAAAGATGGTTTTAATGGTGGACAAGACCACATGGCTTGAGCCCTGAACAGAAAAGGTGATCACATGCTTCAATGTTGGTGGAGAAGAAGAGAAGGGCTGAGGGAGGGGGCTTGCTAGGCTTTTTATAACCTGTTCAGTCCCACCTCTCTGTTTCCTGTTCCTGTGTAAGAAATGTATTCTGATTGGTTGTCAGACTCCCATGGGGCCATGCAGGGGCAACTCTCTAGGCTGTGTTTTGAGTCCAGGTTTGGTTGAGTTCTCAGATGCCATGTGGTCAGTTGGGGCCAATATTATCATGCTTTAATCCCATCCTCCTGGAGCTGAAGTGGAGAGATCTTTATTATGTAAAAGGGACTAGCTTGGCCTTCTTAATGGCCCATTGACAAAGTGGGGATGGGCAGGAAGCTGCAGGCAGCTATTCTGTCTTTTAAAACATGTTTCTTTCTTTTCACATCCAGAGAAATATTCTGCCTTTTCAATATTTCCTAGGATATTTCATTTTTCTTGGAGAGCGCTGGGTGATAAACTTCCTACACTATATAATGCCTTCTAACCCCCCCCCCTTAAGTTTTGTATTTCAAACCATAGGCTTTTCAATCTCTCAGAGCCAGCGGGAAAATTAGGAATTTTGAATTCGTATTCTGGCCATTCTTAAAACGACTCTTGTTGGAGAAAGATACCTAGCTGGACCCAAAATAACTCTTTCTCCTAATCAAAGACTTTCCCCCCTAAACTCAGAGGATGGACTTGAAGTTCAAGTACCTGTTTTACTATCTGAAGGAAAAGATCAACAGGAAAAAGAAAAGGAAGTGACATTGCAGATGATTATGCAAGAAATTCAAAGAACACAAGTAAGAACAGAGAACATTGAAAAGAGAATAGAGAATATTGCACAAAGAACAGGGGGGAAAAAACAGATGGAAAAATCGAAAATATTCACCAAACGATGATGAAACATGAGGACAGGTTTCAAAAAATTGAAGAAAAAGATGAACAAAGAGATAAGAAAATTGGAGATATTGACAGCAGATTGAGCGTGGTTGAAAAAGACAAGAGTGGAATATTGGAATGGGAGATCGACAAACTAGAATTTTACCTCAGATTCCAGAGTATAGAAGAAAAAGGAGGAAACGTGGCAAAAGCAATGATAGAAATTCTGGCAGAAGCATTGGTGAAAATCAAAGGGAAGATGATGGAAGGAATAGATGAGGGATTTCGAGCCTTTACAAGATATGCAGCAAAATACAAGTTGCCAAGAGATGTCCATATAAGATTTACTAAAAAAGCAATTAGAATACAGATACTACAAACGGCAAGAGACAAAGGATTTTACTACTATTGGATGGATACAGGATGATGTAATGAAATGCTACAATAAAAATTAATTTGAATTTATTTAGAATTTAGAACATTTTGCATAAAATGAAGTAATAATAATTATAGTCAAATAAATGATTAACAATGATAATAATGTACACATGTATACTAGATTGGTAATATGAGATTTTATATAATTTGTAAGTGAGGACTATGGAGAGGATGCACAAAAGTTTTGTAACCAAAGATAAACAATTTTATAAAATATGGGACGTATCTTATTAATGGTTAGACGAAAAAAATATATGGAAGTGAAATATGCTAGAGAATTTTATAAACAAGTATTACTACTGGATGGACTTAGGATGATGTAATGAAATGCCATAACATAAATTTATTCAAAATTTAGAATATCTCACATAAAATGAAGTAACAATAGTTATAGTCAAATAAATGTTTAACAATGATAATAATTGTATACATATGCAGCAGGGGTGGGTTTCTCGCCCCGTTCCAACCGGTTCGGTTGGAACGAGGCCAGCGGCGTCCTCGCGCACGCGCGCAGTGCGCACGTGCGTACTAGCATCTGTGCGATGCTCCAGCTGCTCCTGGAGGATCGCACAGGCGCTGTATGCGTCCTGCGCATGTGTGGAAGCGCAGAATTCGGCAAAACCGGGTAAGGGCGCGGGCGCGTGCGGGCACGCGGGCGCGGGGGGGAGCCCTTCGCCGTTCCCGGAAGTTACTTACTTCCGGGTTCGGCGACCAACCGGATCGCAGGGACCACCGCGAACCGGTTGAAACCCACCCCTGATATGCAGTATATTAGATTGATAATACAAGATTCTATATAAATTGTAAGTGAAGACTATGGTGAGGATGGACAAACGTTTTGTAACCAATCGACACACTGTATGAAATTGAAACATGGTTTTTATGTTTTATGTTTGTCTGAGTTTGTTTGTTTAAAAATAATTTTTTTAAAAAAGTACCTATTTCAAAGAGACCCCATGATGTTCAGAGAAATGTAGATAAACATATGTAAAAGATCCATCTATACTACATATCTCTATCAAGACAAATAAAAGCAGGGACACCACAGTGCATCACTCTTACAAATACAGATATATCCTATTTGCCATATATAGAATCCGTGACCCGACAAATGTGCCAAAACGGCGAAGTCGAAAGCGCGCCCACTAAAGCGCGCCCACAAAACCGTGCCCACAAAAGCGCGATTAGGGTTTTTAGGTTAGGATTAGGGTTAGGGTAAGGGTTAGGCTTGTTACTGTTGTTACCGTTGTTTTTGTGTTGTTTTCGATGGCGCGCTTTTGTCGGCGCGCATTTGTCGATGGGCTTTAGTGGGCGCGCTTTCAATTTCGCCATTTTGTCGCAGCGGTTTTGTCGGCACGCATTTGTCGGGCGCGCATTTGTCGGTGAACCATGTAGAATCTAGATAAACCCAGTGTAACAGAAAAAGAGCAAAAGCATATGCCAGATATAGTCAAAATGTACTATGGGAAAAAAACTAAACTGCAAATGTCACTTCGGTTTCCAGGCACTTCCCCTTGAATACATTTTCCAGCATCTTAGGCAGTGGTGGGATTCAAATAATTTAACAACCGGTTCTCTGCTCTAATGACCATCTGGGTAGGTGGGGTTCGGTGGTCATGTGACTGGGTGGGCGTGGCCAACTCAAGGTCACTCAGGTCGATGGGCGCTTCGCCTTAGTTGTTACAATGGTAATAAGGGTTAACTGGAGAGGCAGTTTCTGTAAGCAGGTCAATAAAGATTAGGATAGAAACAACACCAGAATCTTTCCTTCCTGTTTTCTTCCTGCCTTCCTACTTCTGTAAAGTAGGAAAAAACAAAAGGGGATTTCTTCCAACAACCGGTTCTCTGAACTGCTTAGAAAGTTACCAACCGGTTCTCCCGAATAGGTGCGAACCGGCTGAATCCCACCACGGATCTTAGGAAATGGCCTAGTGCCATCTAGATATTATTATATTTTTTTCCTGGGTAGCTGGATAAGCTTCCGAACAAGGGAGTGAGCTTTGCCAGAGTTTTACAAGATATCGGTTAAGTTCACGTAATGTGCTTACTCACTGTTGCTTAATGACAGTTCATGAATAAACCACAATTGGTTGGGCTGAACTTAAAACCAAAGAAACCACATTGTATATTAAGCATTAGGCCAAAATGTTATTTTGAGGGTTTTTTCACCTATGTTCTTCCTCATTGAATCATCTATCAATGTGTCTTTTTTCTACTCTGCTAGCATGAACGGTCAACAAGTAAAATTTCTTGGAATTATATTTTGGTCAGTAATACTTATTAATTGATCCCATCTAATAATTTCAAATATGGAGCCATTCTTTCCGTGGTCCCTTCGTCCATTGTATTAATTGCTTAATGCCTAAATCTCCTTCTGAAGACTATGGCTGCATCTGCCAATATGTGATCCTAAAGACATTCTTGGAAATAAAGTTCAAGCATCATTAATCTGTGATGATGCCATGTTGTCCTAAGCTTCTCCTTGCTTAGTGAAGAGCCTTACAGATACTCACTGGTTACAGCAGTGAGGAGGCCGTTCAAATAAATAACAGGTTTTATAAGGAAACTGCAGAGGGGGGAAAAATGTTACAAGTGGCCCTGAGATATAATAAGAATTTTTAAATAAGTATTTTGGAGAGTCAGTCTGGTGTAGCAATTAAAGCACCAGGAGATCCTGAGTTCTAGATCTGCCTTAGGCACAAAGTCATCTCCGTGACCTTAGACCAGTCACAATCTTCCAGCCCTCAGAAGGAGGCAAGTCACTTCCAAAAATATAGCCAAGAAAACTTCAGGGACTTGTTCAAACAGTTGCCAAGAGTCAGCAGTGACTTGAAGGAAGAAAAATAATTGTTAAAAAGTGTTATATTAATTCCTGACCAGTAGGAGGCACTGCATGATTGGCTTCCTTCTTATAGGGACTGTTCAGGCATAGGAAGCTTCCATACTATATCTTCTATGTCAGGGATGGCTAACCTTTTTCGGATCGCATGCCAAAAGCGGGGGGAGTGCTGGGGGGGGTCGTGTGCAGATGGCCCCACATCCATAATGCTATGCGCGCAACCATCCACCCTCCCCGCACTTTTGGCACACGATGGAGCTGTTTTTCACCCTCCCCAGGCTCTAGAGGCTTTCTAAGAGCCTGGGAAGGGAGAAACCAGCCTCCCCTCCACTCACGGAGACCCTCCAGAGCCTTCAGGAGGCTTCCTTGAAGCCTCCGGAGTACACAAAATGGAATGGTGACTTCCGGTTTGTCCATAAGGCCATTTTTCGCCCTTCAGAGGACAAAAAATGACCCTACAGTAAGGTGACCAGATTTTAACATTGGTAAAGAGGGACACCATTGACCGGGGTGGGGTGGGGGGTTGATTAAATTTTTTTTTAAAAAAATTGGGATTTTTTAAAAACACTGCGGGACGCAGGACAAATTGTTCAAAATTGGGACTGTCCCGCCAAAAGCGGGACGTCTGGTCACCTTACCCTACAGGCAAACCGGAAGTCCATTCCTGAACTTCCGGTTTGCCTGTAAGGCCGTTTTTCATGCTCCGGAGGCTTCAGGGAAGCTTCATTGTTTGCTTGGAGATGTTTCATTACCACACTACATAACAAAATGTCTGCAAGCAATGCTCAGAGCAGCCAAGCTCAGCGAGCACTGAGGGACTCCACAGCAGGGATCCCCATCCCCAGGGCCACAGCCTACTAATAGGTCGTGGCCTGTTCAGAACTGGGCCACGCAAGCAGCTGGAAGGTGCATGTATGCAGCTTGAGTTATGTCAGCGGCAGGCGGGCCCGCACACATGTACATGTGCAACTCGACTTTCACGGGCCAGTTCCCCTCTCCCCCACTTGCCAGGCCACCAAACCATAATAAACGTTGGGGACCGCTGCTCTGTGGGGTAATCCTGAATTGCTTATATTCTGTTCTACTAGTATTAAACAGACACATTTAATTCATCATAGTGTTGAAAGGGAAAAAAATCAGGCTCGTTTCTCCAGCTAGAATGGACGCGAAAAGGAACCACTGTAGCAAGTGAGGACATGAAGCCAGCTGCTAGGAAGCAGCTCCCTTTTATAACTGAATTCAAAAGCGAAGTGACATTCACAGCAATCGGTTCTGGGACAACTGACAAAACAGTCTGGTGAGTGGATGGGTTTTTATGTGGTTTTAGGGCTTTGTAATTTCGATGCCCAGGTTCGTTGTGAAATGTATTTTAATCTGTTTTTGAGTGTGCCCTTTTACTATTCTAATTAATGTTGCCTGGCTCTCATTGTGGTTGGGAGGTCATGCCCTATCTTTGGAGCTGGAGGAGGGAATATAGATTTTAGTTGTCTTTTGTCTATTCTTTTTAATATGATCAATTCCAGTTTTCTATGGAGGTTGTAGCTGAAGGCATTTTGCTTATGAATGGAATAATTTGTCTTGGTGAATGGAAACTATCCATTCACGGCAGTGGTGGGTTTCAAAAAAATTTCGAATCTACTCTGTGGGTGTGGCCTCCTTTGTGGGAGTGGCTTGCAGGCCATGTGACCTGGTGGGAGTGACTTGCCGGCCATGTGTTTTCTTTCTTTCTTTCTTTCTTTCTTTCTTTCTTTCTTTCTTTCTTTCTTTCTTTCTTGCTTTCTTGCTTTCCTTTCTCTCTCTCTCTCTCTTTCCTTCCTTTTGTCTCTCTGTCCCTTTTTCCTTTTTTTCTTTCATCTCTCTCTCACTTTTTCTTTCTTTTTTCTTTTTTTCTTTTTTTCTTTCTTCCTTTCTTTCTCTTTCTCTCTCTGTGTGAGTGAGTGAGTGAATGTGTGTGTGTGTTTGTGTGTGTGTGTGTGTGTCAGTGGTGGGTTTCAAAAATTTTTGGAATCTCTTCTGTAGGTGTGGCCTGCTTTCTGGTGGAACCTCTTCTAACCGGTTCGGTAGATTTGACAAACCGGTTCTTTCGAACTGGTGCAAACTGGTAGGAACCTACCTCTGATTCACAGTGGCCGCCCACTTGAATGATTTTATTTCAGGGAAGCCTTTCCTCTTTTGGGGATGGGGAAGCATTTCTTTGGTAATATGGGGGCTTTCTTATATTAAAAAGGGGGGG
The DNA here is from genome assembly GCF_051295495.1 of Thamnophis sirtalis. Taxonomy (NCBI): domain Eukaryota; kingdom Metazoa; phylum Chordata; class Lepidosauria; order Squamata; family Natricidae; genus Thamnophis; species Thamnophis sirtalis. Next base: position 171,646,677 of record NW_028261383.1, on the reverse strand, counting down.
AATCTCCCTACAATCCCATTTTGTGCTGCTATTTGTGAAACATATTCGCACAATCCTGTTTAATAGGTGGAAGTTGGTACTTTTTATCCATTTTGTACATCAATAGTGACACCTGCTTGGGGTCTCTTTTTAGTGAAGTGGGAAGGCAGTTTTTCAAGTTGTTTAAGCATGGGGGTATGCATTGACAGGAGCAGCAGAGAAGGATCTCCAAGGTGATGACGGCAGCAGCCCCCAAGAGGAGGCTTAGAAGGATAATTTTTTTTTCAGAATCTAATCTTAACCTCTGAAATTCACTTTAAATATGTTATACAAAAACATGTATAACAATATTCCCCTAATTCTAATTTTTTTAATCTATTTAATCTATTCTAATTCTCAATACAATTATTATTATTATATACTTTATTCATTAAACATGAAACTCAGCCAACTGAACATTCAAAAATGCATTACAAATACCAGTGACTGGTGCTAATGGTTGATACGGTTTGCTGCCAGCGTCCTAGGTATCAACCAAGGACCTTCTTAAAATATAAGATGTTCCGAGTAGCGCAGTTTTTTGCAGTTCCGCTGGTGTTATTGCAGGAAGCTGCAATTTGTTGATGTATCTTGTAAAATTCTTGGACATGGGGCCAAGTGCCCCGATGACAATGGGTATCACTGTTACATGCTTCATCCATAGCCATGTCGTTTCGATAGCAAGGTCGCGATGTTTCATTATTTTTTCTAGTTCTTTTTCTTCGACTCTGGCATCTCCAGGTGGTGGTGGTGGTGGTGGTAGTAGTAGTAGTAGTAGTAGTAGTAGTAGTAGTAGTAGTAGTAGTAGTAGTTTTTGTTTTTGTTGTTATTATTTAAAATGATCCTTTTTATTCATCATCTCTCACCCTTTTGGAAATTTCCCTTCTTCTCTTTTTAACTTGCCTCCCTAATTTCTCCCTTGGATCTTCATCTACATCTTTCATTTTCAATTCAATCATTATTTCCATCTCCACTATTTTCCGCTGCCAGTCCATCCACAGGTCTGCCCAATCCTCTGTCTTTTTTCCAGAAATGTTTTTCAATTTATTGACTTCCATTTTTCTACCACCTAATATATATTCTCCCAATTTTATTTCACCCCACTTTATTGTCTCCTCTTTCTTATTTCCTTGTTCTATTTGTTATGGGTTCTGTTCTATCTCGTTCTCTAAGCTTCCAGTTGTCTCTTCTGTTTCCCGTTATTTCTTTAGCTCGATTCATCATTCCTTGTTGCATATTTTCAGGCTTTTTGGTTATATCATGTAGTAAGTCCTTTATCTCCCTGAGGTTCTTCATCATAGTGTCATAGATGTTGTGCAGTAGCAACGTAGTCTCTTTCTGGAGTAACTCCGATTCTTCCTAAAAATCCATCTTGCTTTGTCTTAAAGAGTCCAAATAATACTCAATGCTCTATCAATAGTCTATCACCACTCTAGAGTCTATTCCTTTTTACTTCTTGAAGCCAGCAGATTCCAAAATCTAAACATTGTTCATCATAAGATACAATAGTTATGGTTCTTTATATCTCACTATTAGTCAATAGGTTCCATTATACAATCCAGGGGTTTTTCCAAATTCCATTAGACATTCTCCAGGTTTTCAAAGTTGAACCACTAGTAACCATAAAATAGATAGGTGTAGAACAGTAAATAATACAGCAAACCTCCAAGTATTGTTCTTCTCTTATGAGAAATTTCCAAGGCTGTTTTTATTATTCTAGGAGTATGACTTAATATACATCCATTCACCAGTAGGTGGCATCTCAGTTTAAAGATCAACGTTAAAAAGCCACTTTAAAGCAATTCCACCAATTATATATTTCAAGTTTATTCAAACAAAATATCCAATAGATCAGGGCTAGTCAACCTTTTTATACCTACCGCTCACTTTTGTATCTCTGTTAGTACTAAATTTTCTAACCGCCCACCGGTTCCACAGAAACGGTGATTTATAAAATAGGGAAGTATCTTTACTTTATAAAATTTATAAAGCAGAGCTACAGCAAACCCCTACCGCCCACCATGAAAGCTAGTGGGCAGTAGGGTTGACTACCACTGCAATAGACAGTCAGCTGTTCAGCGTTTTCAAGTGCCTAATCAGAGTCATGCCAATAGAATTTATACCTCCAGTCTTTTCATATTTTATATCTTGTACTTATTTCCTTTTAGGGTGCAATTTTTCTCTGCCTCTTCTTAATCGCTGCTTACAAATATTCCAGAGAGCCTCTTTTCCCAGATGATTTTTTTTAGAGGGGGGGGTTAATCCTAAACAGAAGTTAAGATTCACTTTACCCAGCTCCAATCACTGTCCACTCTCACCGCTCCAGCACAATCTTAGTTTCTTTGGCAGACCCTGCTTCACGGCAGCCATGATGGCCACCTTGTATAGAGGGAAGAGACCCTGGGTTCAGCTGGAGAGCCACCGCTCTCTGGAATGTGCAGGGAGCCCCTCCTTATTAGCCCCTCCCCTTGGGGGGGGCTCCGACGAAGAAGAATCGGTGTGGGGGTGCAGAGTCCCATTCCCCCATGTCGACCTTGCAGTGACATCTCCGGAATTTGGGGGGGGGGTAGACATTATTATCTCCATTGAGGTAAATTGGAAAGAAGGAAGGAAGGAAGGAAGGAAGGAAGGAAGGAAGGAAAGAAGGAAAGAAAGAAAGAAAGAAAGAAAGAAGAAAGAAAGAAAGAAAGAAAGAAAGAAAGAAAGAAAGAAAGAAAAGAAAAGAAAGCACATTTCTATAGCCCTCTACCTGATCTTATTGGGAGGCAAATGTTATTAGGAGAAAGCAGTTGCACAGATGCCCTGAATCATGAAAAGTTTCAGAGATGGCAACCCACAACTTAAATAGCATCCAGAAGTAATGGTGTTACTGTGTAAAGTACGTGTATAAAGGAGCGCAAGAACGGGTACATTCTGGACCAAGTGTAGCTTGACTCAGTCAACATTGTCTATTGTGTGCTGTTGATTGGACCCAACTTCATTTATATTCTCCTTGCGGGGTGGAGTCTGGCCAGCTGAATTGAGCTGAGTGTTTACTGGTTGGATGCCCTTCCTGTCGCCAAGGCAGAGTTTTGTTCAGCTGATATATCCTCATTGTGCCTGGAGAGAGAAATATTTGCCTCTACCTAGGATTGAACCCACAGCCTCCTGATTGTGAAGCGAGAACTCCACTTCTAGGCCGCTCGTCAGCTTCTCCTTCTAAATAGTTTTATTGTCGGAATTTTAAAGAATGCTTTTTTTATAGTTGGATAACATCCATCTTTATATTACTTTAAGGAAGTTTCCCTGATTTTCTTTTCTAATTGATTTTTTGTGGAGCACAATCGTAAAAAATTACTTGGCCTATATGAAATACATTTCTGAGACTGCAACATATATCCAGTTCATATTTTGTCCTTTGCTTGCTGATGCTGTATACACCAAAAATTATCTTGGTTCATGTGAATTTACATCATTAAGATCATTAAGATCTTAGGGAGGTTCTCTTCAGTTAGCTTTAGTAGCAATCTGAGAATGAAAAAGAAACATGCAGAAGATGGAAAAGAAGGACAACCCACCAAGGAAGAAGATATACAAGTAACTTAAAGATTGGAAAGAATATCAGAAAAGGGAAGGCTATACAGGTTTCATAATAAGGGGTTTAAGTTGCAGGAACAGTTGCCTTAAACACCCTAAAAAAGTCCCCAAACTAGAAATATTTTGACAGTGAAACTGAAATAGCCAGCTCCCTTTCACTGGAGTTGTACAAGTGAAGACTAGACCACCATTTATCTGCATGCTTGAGTTTGGATTCCAGAATGGAACAGGAGGTTGGACTCAGTGGCCTAGTGATCCTTTTCAATGCTTTCTTGTGCTGCTCCATCTGATCAGAGTTAACCCATCCCATATAAACAAACAATTGCTAGTTTAGCATCTTCGGATTAAGTTACTTTTGTTACTTGATCCTTTGTAGGCCATGGAGGTTGGTGGGTAGAGAAATGCTCTTCACATTGAGCACTTGAGTTCTTTTGCCTACGCAATTAGTCTTCAGTTTTGCCTATGGTGACCCTGCTTTTCCTCTGCCAGATGCCACATAAATGGAAGGGTGGGAGAGATACAAAGAGAGGCCTAAAGAAAAATGTAATTGCTGGCAGACCCAGGAAAGCCTTCCGCTCTTCTGTCTTGGGATGACTTGTAAAAGTCAAAATTGCTGTTTGGATTGTATGAAACACTAACTGGGAGCTCATGCCTTGGCAAAGAACAAATTCAGAATGGTGAATTCCGGTCTCACTGCTGATCCAAGGCAGTATCAAATTTTGGGTGCTCTCTGATCTTGGTTTTTCTTTGCACACATTTAATTACCTGATTAGGTAATATCATCAATGCTAGTGAGTGTAGGGTTTGCTCCGTTTATATATAGAAGCTTGGCCTGCCAGTGTGGGCGGTGTGACTGTTGCTTTGGTAGCTCCTTGATTAGGATTGTCTGCTTGACTCTTTGTCTACATGGTAGTTTCTTGATTAGGGTATTGTTTTCTGCCTGGTAGTTTGTCTGGTATTAATCCCTGCTTATCTGGATGTTGGATGCTGGAGAGGATGTGTTCTTATCTTTTGTTTCCTTCTTAGCTTTTATTATCTCTTTTGAATGTTGCATAAGTATAGCTAATCTCTATGTAACTGTTAATGGCTGATTTGTCTGAGTGCCAAATTTTTAGGAATTCCCTAGTATTTAGCTTTGTCTTAGAGGCTGATAAGTTCCCTAGCTGAAACTATGGTTAAGTCTGTCCATGTCTTGTGAAATTTTTATCCTGTCTTCTGACTGCTAGTTGATGTTCATGGATGCATTCAGCTAGTCCTCTGCCTCTCTATCCTACCTAGTGGCTGTTATAGTTCTTAAACTATATGTTGTAAATGGATCACTTTTTTTCTTCTTGAGCTGCTGGGTCTTATGGTTTATTTAAGACTAGTGCTGATAACCTGCTGTTGCCCTGATATTTATTTATAGGGGGGAAATGTCCGGACTAAATGTTCTAATGTTGGATTTTCCCCCTTACCAGAGGGAGCCCCCTTGTGGAGTACAGTGAATCCGTTACCATGGCAACTCCACTGGCTGTACAGTAGAATCCATTTTACGCCAGTATAGTAGAAGCCATTTTAAGGAACAATAGACTGTATCGTAACAGAACACACACGCCGAGGGGTGTTAGAGATGTCTTTCCACCCACAGTATATGTTTCCAGAGATAAGTCATCTGTGTACCAAGATTGGTTGAAATTGCTCGAGGTGTTCGAGTTATGCTGGAACACACACAGAGACAGAGCGCATATATATTCATTCATTCATTCTGAAGGACTTTAGTTGGTTTGTGTGCTATGATGGATTGTTTCTTTCATAATGGAGCACTTGGTTAGCGTGGGTCATTTTTCAATAGCATTTCTCATCTGCTGCCATTTCCTCTACCGATGAGGATATCCATTAAGAGTAGTGTTGTGTTGTCTTTACTTGTGAATTTTATCCCTTTAAAAATGTTGATTGTTCCCTGTGTTTTCTCTAGCTGTTCCTTTTTTATTATGACAAAGATGTCGGATCCATGCGTTTGGTTCTATGCACGGGAATAGTATGATTTCCGGACATTGCATTAGTCTCCGATATGAGTTCCAAGAGCGGTGATCCCAATGAGTTGTTCCTCTTGATTTGTTGGCATATTTTGTCTATCACACTGAAAATAGTGAGGCAAAGATGAGGTCCATAATTCAGGGTATTTTTTTTTTAATCTAGTAATGAAATATCTGCAAATAAATAACCAAGCTAAGAGAGCACCAAAAAAACCCGACAGTTCAGCTCTGAGGTACAGATGCTCTCTTTTATTAGTCAAATGTAGCCCAAATATATATTAAGAATATTAGCACAACGTGAATCACTGAGCCCCAAATAGCTCTTTTCTCGTCAGGAAAAACGCGAATGATCCGAATGTTTGGAACATGTTTGGAATATCCAAATACTGTGGGAAGAAGCTGCGTACGTTATTTGAATTTCCCAGGCGGTGAGGGGAAGCAGAGAAAGCGCCGAACTGAACTGAGGCAGCGAAATTCCCTATGCTATTATTATTATTATTGTTGTTGTTAGCTAAAATCGGGGACGGCATGGTTGGGGGGGAGCCGAAATGTTATTCAACCCCGCGCCCTGCAAGCCTGACTCTCCCTCAGCAGCGCCCAAAAAACTAGAAAAGGCGAAAATAACGAGCGAAGCTCCCGCGCGCGCGCGCGCTCGCCCGTCCCCCCACCCCCTCATCTCACACACACCCCCACCACAAACCGCCGTTTGGTTTCTCCCTCTCCCTGAATGGAGGCTTCATAAGTTCCGCCCTTTCCTCCCCTCCCTCCCTCCCTCCTACTTCTTACCCTCCCCCCCCGCCCGCTTTGCAGGATGGTCTATCCCGAAGCCGCTCCGCCCCCTCCCTCCCCGGTGCGCGCCAAATCGGCTCCCGTCGGATCCTCGCCTGCTGCCCTGCCGGTCCCGATGCCCGCCCAGGCCGCTCCGCTGACCCCGGAGGAGCTGCGCAGGCGGTGAGTCCGTGCCGGCGCTACGAGGGGGTGGGGGGCTCGGCGCGGCGGATCCCCGGCCGAAGGTTATCCGCTTCCCCCCCCCCACTCCCGTCCTGAGGGCACGTTGACCTTACAGCCCCCCCCTGCGGTGTCCGGGGCTGCTCTTCGGCCACCCCGCTAAATCTGAGGGCGGGGAGCGCGGTTACCCCCCCTCCTCATAGTCCCTGTAGCGCCCCCCCCCCAACCTCCGGTTTCGGGACCAGGCGAGCGGGACCCCCCTCGTGCTTCCCACCCCTCTTCCTGTTTGATGGGGAAGCCGCTTCCAAACTGACAATCCCGGGGCTTTTCGATATTGGCGCTTCCTTCCCCCCCCCCCCCCAAACGTGTCCCTGCGGCCGTTTGGGGTTGCGCAGGGAGAAGGAAAAAAGTTCCCGCAAAAGGGGGGGGGGAGAGGTGCGACAAGGAGAGCAAGGAACTCTATGGAGAGAAGTTAAAGGAAAGGGGCTAGGTCTCCCCCCCCCTGCCCCTCCCCTTCCCCAAACTCCCCCTCCCCAAACTCCCCCCCCACTTTTAATAGCCTGCAGTGGATTTCTTGAGTCACTTGGGGGGAGAAGGGGGGCAGACTAGGAGGAAAGCATTTTTCTGGTTCCCCTAGTTTGTAAAAAAAACCAGATATATCCTTAATGGGGGAGTTTCCCCACTTTTTTTGGGGGGGGGAGAGATGACCAGGAGTGCAAGGCCTTTGAAATTCTTTACATAATACTGTATGCTTCCCCCCCCCCCAACTTGGAGGGAGAAGATATTTACTTGGATGTTTCTGGTTCATAGGATTGTTTGGCCACTGCGTTACTTTCCCGCTCCCTCCCCCCCTCCCCACTTGTCAAGTAACAAAAGTTAATCCAATTAGGTTAATTCCTAAAAATCAATTCAGATAATTATCTTATCTGGTTTTTAGATTTCCCCCCCCCCCCCTCCAGGCTTGGGATCTCTTGCATAGAAATTGCAGCTCTCTAACAGCAACTATTAAAAAAGAAAGAAAAGAGGAATCGGAAGTGGGGGGGGGATTGTTAATCTTTACTCAAAACATTCAAAGGTGCCAGCTTCTTTTTGAGTTGGGGGTGGGTGGGGGGGAGTGTAAGGAATATGAATCGCTGCATCAGACGTGAATTAGCCACTGGATATCTCACAAGGACACGGGCCTCATCTTCCTTTTTTTTTTTCTCTCCTTATGCCACCCATTGCCATCTGGGACAGGAAGTGAAAACGCGTTTCTTTTCCAGTTGAAAGCGCAACTTGGCGGGAACATTTGTTTGTGTTTAGGGCAAGGATCAACGCAGGCGCACACACGCAGTTCAGGAAGCATTGGTTAACATGCCCTGACTTCTGCATAAAAATAAAGGGGGGGGTGCTGAAATGGGTTGGGTTGTTGGCAGTCATGAGTCTGCAGGATGAGGAGGTGGCTTTCTGCTCGTTGGCACTTCCAGCAGCGTGCTGCATTTCAAAGGAACCCGGCTCTTTCTGAAGGAGGTGGGTTTTTGTTGTTTTTTGTTGGATCTCTTTCCCTGGGCAGAATTATTAATTGACAATTGCTCCAAATAATCATTGCTGTGCACATTTATCAACGTTGGCTCAAAACAAGTTATCTTTTTCCAAGTCATTTCAGCTTCCTCGCTTTCACTGGAATGGATAGCTCTCCTCCAACCAGAGAAACGTGGGAAAAACACTCTTCCTAATTCGTAATTTAATAAATTTATATGCTGCCCAATCCCATAGGACTCCGGGCGGCTTACACATACAAGAGTAAAATAAAGTAAAATATAGGGGGAAAAACAAAAACAGATTTAAAATAATACATCATGCACTCAAACCTAGATGGGGGCTGGACCTCATTCAAGGGTCAACAGCCCCCAGGCCTGCCGGAACAGCCAGGTTTTAGTGGCTTTTCGGAAGGCCGAGAGGGTGGGAAGGGTCCGGATCTCTGCGGGCAGATCGTTCCACAAGGCTTCCTCTCTTTCTCCAACCCAGCCTCCTCACTCCACTGGTGATGGACATGTCAGTTTTTTTGTACTATGGGAAAGCATTTGAATTTTACCATTCATCAGCTTTAGGTTTTAAATTCTATAAGCCCCCTTAAGGTTGATAGAAAATAGATGATATGTACAACTTTTTTTTTTCTCGGCAGAAAAATAAATTTGGAGACAGAATAAATGTTGGTCTCTCATGCTTCTTTAATTTAGAGCCAAGGTGGCGCAGTGGTTAAAATGCAGCACTGCAGGCTACTGCTAGATCAGCAGGTCAGCGGTTCAAATCTCACCGGCTCAGGGTTGACTCAGCCTTCCATCCTTCCGAGGTGGGTAAAATGAGGACCCAGATTGTTGGGGGCAATATGCTGACTCTCTGTAAACCGCTTAGAGAGGCCTGAAAGGCCTATGAAGCGGTATATAAGTCTACTGCTATTGCTATTGCTATTTAGTATCTGCTAAATCTTTGTGTTCTAGCTCTCGCATCTACTTTAGGTAGTTCTTCGGGCCTGCCTGCAAAATGGAGCCCAAAAATGGGTGCTTATTGGGAATGAGTTGACTTTTGTGTAACCATGGAGAGCTGGGAAGAAGGAAAGTGTTCCTTCTCTTTCTTTTTCAGCTTCTCATTAAATTGCCTGCAAGCTCCTGTGCTCCCTTTAAGGGTATCATATGTAAGCCTTCCTTACTATAACTGTTGTGAGCAAGCACGTTAAGCTTATACCACCTGGTACATCTATTTGGGTATCTCCTTCTGAGAGAGTTTGTGTTGCTGTTGTCTGGAGTCAGCAATGGGTGGGAACTTGCTTACCTGCCCTTCAGACAGAACTTAAGCACTGGGATTTTTCTCAATTCATTTATTCTCTTGCCCCAATTTTCATGACAGTTGTATGTATTGCAGGATTGGTAATGAAATCCCATCTTGAGTTAACATATCTAGCTGAATAAAATTCTTTCGCTTCTTTCTAATTTCTATTATGGAACTGTCACCTTTGGTTTTGACGCGGTTATTTATGTGGTCATAAGAGAAACTTGTAACAGCAAAGTTCTTTAAAAAATTTCCTTGTATCTTGGGGTGCTCACTTCCCCTGTCTTGTATTGACAGTGGGGAGCAATGAGTCCACCATAGAGAAATACAGCCACACAGTAAAACTTTGAACAGCTTTGGTTGAATGTTTTAAAATGAAACCTCAGCTACTTTGCTTTGGCAAGAAATTTACAAATTGCATGATTAACCAAGAAGCAATGTGAGGCTGAAGGTTTTGTGTTACTCTGGCGGGTCAATGGTCCAGAAGGTTTGTTTTCATTTAAAAATATTTTTTGCAAATCTGGAGAAACAGAAAAGTCAGAAAGAAACTTAAGTTTATTTTTTTTATTTTTTTTTTACAATTGCTGCAGTAATTGTTTGTGGCATATTGATTTTGTATTTGTATTTGGTTTATTTGTATGCCGCCCTTCTCCAGGAGGGACTCAGGGCAGCGAACAACTCAGAATGTAGAATGAAAAGGATTCATTTCTGAGAATTATTTAAATAACTTATTTTAACAATGGAGGGATGGTTCAAGGTTTGCCTTCATTATTTTATTTTTTTATAAAGTTCTGCTGACTGACCCTAAACAAATCTTATATTCAGGCTACAACAGTAAAGTAGAGCTTAATTTGGAGTGATCGTTTGTGCAGGTGATCAAGAACATAAACCAACTTTGCGGCAAGTTTAGCCATAGTGGCTGAAGATGAGAGGAAGAGCGTACACAGAGGGATAACTCCATATATTTTTTTTGCAGAAAAAATAAGACACCTGTTGCAATTTTAAAAGCTAGTTCTTTGGTAGTAGTAATAGTTTTAGTACTTGTGGAAACTCTTAGAACTATGGCCCAACTGTCAAAATGCATGAAGCTGAAATATTTTAATTACACATGAGATGAAGGTGGGGATGTTTTTACAAAGTAAAGCAGCATTATGAAGAATATGAATGAAAAGTTAAAAGGTAAACATGTTAATTGGAGTAAGTATGGCCCACTTTAAATGATGATGAATATTGTACTTAAAATGCTGTAATAATAACAGCTGACATCCTTCTTTGATGACCTAGTCTGTATTAGTTCTAGGACATGGTGTTAAATGTGGAAATTCTAACCTGAAACATATCTGGATTCTCCAGAGATATTTTTCTCCATCAGGGCAGTAGGCAAAGAGACCCAATGATGCTCAGAGAAACTCAGTTTTTGAATGAAGAGGTCTTTGTAAAAGAGCAGTATAGCCATATAGCTTGCTAAATTATATAATTGGAATATAAATTAGTACTTGCAGAATATACACGGATATTCCCTGGTATGCCTCCACAGAAAAACGTTTGCCTTCACTGGAGTAGTGGAAATATTTTGCTCTGGTATTGCTGTTGACGTTTTGGCCATGCTTCTGACCATCTTTACTCATGGGAGTAAATGAAATGTAATCCAAAGAGGGTCTTAACACTGTTGTCTCATGGGCACCAATCTCTTGTACGGCTACACAGTTGAATGATAAGATCCAGGAGAAAATATTAATATATTCTTCAATAACTGTTTACCTTTACTAGAAGGAATACCACTGTTTTGTTTTGAAAGAAGATAGGAAATCTTTGGCTCAGAATCTACCCATAATTTCTTTTTACCTGTTTACATGTCATTGTCTCTGGGGCAGTGTGCTCACTCTGAACTGTGAAGTCACTGGACAAAGAGTCCTTTGAGCCAGAAGAAAACTCTCTTCCCATGATACCCATATCTTGTGTTCTGTTTCTCATACTTCTAACTTATAAATACAGCTGTAGGTGAAAGCAGATAGAAAGCTAGGCATTCAGTTTGTCCTGTTTTACTATATTAGTAATCTAGTGGTGGCTCAGTAGCTAAGACACTGAGCTTGTTGATCAGAAAGACCAGCGGTTCGAATCCCTAGCACCACGTAGTGGAGTGAGCTCCCATTACTTGTCCCAGCTTCCGCCAACCTAGCAGTTTGAAAGCACGTAAAAAATGCAAGTAGAAAAATAGGGATCACCTTTGATGTGAAGGTAACAGCATTCCGTGTGCTTTTGGCATTTAGTCATGCCAGCCACATGACCACGGGGACATCTTCGGACCGCGCTGGCTCTTTGGCTTTGAAACAGATGAGCACCGCCCCCTAGAGTCGGGAATGACTAGCACATATGTGCGAGGGGAACCTTTACCTTTAATCTAGTGAAATGGTTATTTTAACTGGTGCTGCAATAAAGAAGGGATCAAAGGAAGTCAGGTAATTACACAAATTCAGTATTTCCTGTAAAAAAAAAGGTTGAAGCCCTAAGGCACGTTTTTCAGTCTATGAATAGATTTTGTGTTTGCGTGTGGAAATCATTACCTGGGCTTTTAATCGCTACCTCTGCCTTTATGTTGGCAGCTATAGATTTCAATCTGAAGTATGAGATGAGGCTTTGGGCTCCATTTCTATACCTCCACTGCATAGAAATTAAGAGAACTATTCTTGGTTGTGGAATTACTGTTGTCAATTTGGAAGCCTCCTCCAAGAAAAAGGGATGAATTGAATATTTCCCTCTATAAATTGAACTTTAATACCATCTTATTTTAGAGAGATATATTAACTGATGTAGATTTTTTTCCCCTCCTTTAATTTTGATTACTCCTATTGGAATGTTAAACTAGCTTTCCCCAATATGGGGGCCTCTAGATAAATTGGATTGCAGCCTCTTTCAAGCCCTTTGATTGCTTGAGGGCATGGAGGGATTTGTAGCCCAAAAGATATCATCAAGTTTAGGAAAGATGGTTTAAATCAAGCTAGTTTTCCCTTTTTTGCCTTGCTTGGCCTTGGGTTAAGCAAGTTACTTTTATTACATTAGCATTTACTGCCAGTTCAACTGCTTTACTCATACTAAGACAATGTGAGCTAAGTGGTTTTTCCAGTCAGCCAGAGAAGGCCTATTACTTTTTGGCACAGGTATTTTCCTTTGGCCTAACCTGAGGGATTTGCAGGTGCTCTGGATAAAGGAAGTTGTGCACATGAATGTAAGGTGTGCCCATTAGAATCTGGTAGAAGCAATATCAGAGGAATAATGTTAACAAATCCTATTGGTTTGTGGGTTTCTTGGATGTCAGGTTGATCAGCCAGCCTATTCTCAATGCAAGAAGTGATTTTTGCCTGACTTTAAAACACAAATTTGAGTTTACTGTGTGTTTTTTTCCCCAAGTGGACAGTTCAAATATTTTAACGGGGAAAAGGAATATATGGATTCCTTGTTTCCCTAGAATGAAGAGTGGGTCACCTATCTTATAGCTGGACCTTTTATCCTTAGCTTATGCCTGACAGGTGGCTGCATACTTCGCATACCTTACACTAGACCTATTGATATATGAGGATTACATTCTCAATCACCAGTTTTAATTATGTCCAGTGCAAGTACTTGAGGTGGTTTATCTTCTAAAAGTGTGACAATTCTTTCCTCAACCAAAACATCATCTAGTTGAACTGCTTTTAGCAAGATGCCCAATCAAAATATGTTTAAATTATGCATGCAGGGATTAAAGTGTAACACAAATACTGTTCCTGACTATCAGATATTTCCATTGATCTTAGTGCTAATGACTTCAAGCTTCATTTACTTTAGAAGCTGCCCCCCATCTAAGCACAACATGACAAATATTGTTGCAGCCCTAAAGGATATTTTTAATATGGATCTTGGATTCTAACAGTGATCCAAAGGAAGCCTTAAGTTTTACATACTCTCTTGCTGTCCTTTCCAGGATGGAAAAGAAGTGCACTGATGGAATGCTAATATCGTCATTTAGTGAAGGATCTCCTTTGATTACCTACAACAGTCTGGTTCACATGCATTGTACTATGCCAAACTGAGGTTTAGCTGTTCATGGATTTGTGTTTTTATGTCTATCAAGCCAACGTATAATCTGCTCAACAAACCATACTTAAACCTGGGCTTAGCACAATATGACAGTGTCAGTGAGTCATTTCTGAATTTGTTCTAGTATATCTTACTGTGATTCATTCTGCGACAAAAGTCACAGAAAATCAAAGGGCTTGTGTATATCTAAATTGGTTGTCGATCCTCTAACTTGGCTTTCATTTCAGAGGTGAAATTTCCCTCCAAAACTCAAGAGGTCAAAACAAAACTAATTTGTGGTGTCTTTGTGTTTTGATTTGAAAAAACAGGCTGAAAGATCTCGAGAGGGATGAAGATGGCCTTGGTGAAAGAGTAAGTCACAAACTTCTCACTGCACCCTTCCCATGATGAATCGTGAAATTCAAGATTGAAGATTTAATGCATTTGTATGCCGCCCAATCCCGAAGGACTCCGGGCGGCTTACATAAAAACAGTTTTTAAAAAATACTAAAAAAATTTAAAATAAAGAGACAAAGCAAGTTAAAAGGACACAACATGCACTCAACTTTAGTGGGGCTGGAACTCAATCAAGGGTCAACAGCCCCAGGCCTGCCGGAATAGCCAGGTCTTAGTAGACTTTCGGAAGGCCAAGAGAGTGGGGAGGGTCCAGAACTCTGGGGGTAGATCGTTCCATAGGGCCGGGGCAGCTACAGAGAAGGCCCTCCCCCGAGGAGCCGCCAGACGACATTGTCTAGTCGACGGCACCCAGAGAAGGCCCATCCTGTGAGATCTTATCGGACGCTGGGAGGTATGTGGCAGGAGACGGTCTCGTAGATATCCAGGTCCTAAGCCATGTAGGGCTTTAAAGGTGATAACCAGCACCTTGAAGCGCGTTCAGAGACCGATAGGGAGCCAGTGCAGCTCGTGGAGGATAGGTGTAACATGGGTGTAAATATCATTCTGCTTCTACAGCTTGGGAAGCTTCTGCAGACCTGGGTTGCTACCTGTGGTACTCACCTACTCTTTCCCCCTTTCTGGCTTTTAGGAATGTGTTAAAGAAAAACTGAGCTTGATACATGGCTTCTTGCAAGTAGATGTTCAAAATCAGTTGAAAGATCTGGAGACTAAGTTGCGCAAAGAGGAACTTTCTGAGGTGGGTAATCAGGATAAACAGATTCATCCCATTGTGTTCAACCGTTGTTTGTTTTGCCTGCCTTACAATTAATGTTCAGAATGCTAACCGTGATTTCAGGATGAGTTGGATACACAGTGGCTGCAAGTCTAATTTTGTTCCTCAAGTTTTTGTTGCATATCTCAACTTGCACGCCTGATCAAGGCACACTGCTAGAGAAAACAAATTATTTTGCTTTGTGATTTAAGCATAACTGAAAATGTATCATATATACCATCTATAATCTAAAGCAGTGGTTCCCAAACTTGGCAACTTTAAGACTTGTGGATTTCAACTCCCAGAATTCTCCAGCCAGCAGAGCTCTGCTGGCTGGAGAATTCTGGGAGTTGAAGTCCACAAGTCTTAAAGTTGCCAAGTTTGGGAACCACTGATCTAAAGGAAGAAAGACATGACCCGAGAATTGCTGTCAATCTATGTAGACATTTTCAAAGTAAATCTGGAAATCAAAATACAGACTTATGCTGCTAATCCATGTATAAGGAGCCCTGTTATAGAAACCTGATCATTCACAACCCCCAGAGCCTCAGTTTTAAAAGAGACTGTTTTTGAGCATCTTAAATTTGCTGGTATTGCTGCATATCTATAAAGTCTCAGTTTACTTCTGAGCATTTCTTTCTGCTCTTTTAGTTGGAAGAACTTCCAAACATGGCATTCTGTTGGCGCGCTTCTGCGCTCATTCATCGGCGTGATTTAGAACTCACAGTTTTGTCACCGCAGTTTCATCGGGCGCGCTTTTGTCGAGAGCGCATTTGCCAGGGAATCGGTTTATTTATCTTAAGTAGTTAGCCTATTTGTGGAATATCAAAGTAAAGATGTCTTTCACAATCTTCACACACAAAGACTGACACCCGATGTTCTTTCTACGTGTGGTGGAGTAAACAAACATGCATATTATCGGCATAGTGAGAACCTGCTCATAAATTTCCTAAACCAATACTTTTATTTGCTAACCCGGTTACCACGTTTGCAGTGGCAAAGTTCTGTGCTGCTGCAATGTCCATAAGAAAAAAATTGGCTACAGAAGTATAGTACCATCTTGTACCAATTATCTGGACATACCTTTAACAATCTTTGGACCATTATGTTATTATCCACTTTTAGTGTCAATACTTTTTAATTATATTTTAATGTTAGTATTTTTTAATATAGTGTAAAAACTAACTTGTATTGCTGGTCTTTGACCGTAATAAAGATTATATATATATTTGCTATTGGCAAACTAACTATTTCCATGAGTCACAGAAATGACTAGCCTTACTTCTTTTTTTGAGTGGAAATATGAACATTCCAGTGGTGGGTTTCAAAAATTGTTCAAACCTACTCTGTGGGTGTGTCCTCCTTTGTGGGAGTGGCTTGGTGCCCATGTGACTGGATGGGAGTGGCTTGCCGCCCATGTGACCGAATATGAAGATGCCAACGACACTTGTCAGAACCACCTTAAATTACCTCACACACAGCACTGGCCTGCATAAGAATATGGTGTAAACATGTTTTTTAAAAGGCATCTTTGGTTTGTGTTAAAACAACTTCAACACACGCAATGTTCTGATTGCACCACAAACGCAGTAGTCATCCTTACCTTTCACAGAGGCACTGAGTTTTATAAATAGGAGCATGATAGTGTAGAATAATCATATCCAAGGACCAGTGGTGGGTTTCAAAAAAGTTTGGAACCTCTTCTGTAGATGTGGCCTGCTTTCCGGGTCCACTGGTGGAACCTCTTCTAACCGGTTCGGTGGATTTGATGAACCGGTTCTACCGAATAGGTGCGAACTGGTAGGAACCCACCTCTGGAACATTCATAACCTAAGGGTTGAAACCTATAGAATTAAAATGGATTATGCTTAAGAGATGATCCTGGTAAGCTAGGAGGCAGCGTCTCATGGAATCACACCCTGATCTATAAACATGTTCAACCTGCTACTCTTTCCCTTCTTACCACAGGAACTCTACCTGGCCAAAGTCAAAGTCCTCCTCCATAGAGAACTCTCTTTAGAAAATGGAGACAACTTGTCATTTGGCCAGAAGCTCAATGGATGCTCAGAAAATGGTGGCTATGGCAGTGATGAAGACCCCGAGAGAGTGGAGAACAAGGGGAAGGAGGAAAGCAACATGGAAGTTGAAGAGGCTGCCTCCTCTTCCTCTTCAACACCGTTATCTTCACCATTTGTTCCAAAAGCTCGGAGAGGCAGGAAGAGCAAGTCCAATAGTGAGAACAGAAGTAAGATATGTGTTATCTACTTAACAGACATTTGCCTGGGGGAGAGAGGGTGGGTCAGTTGTAAATTTGGGCCTTAAAGGGATACCCTCCCAAATTATCTCTAAACAAGAAAGCTTAGCATTTAATACAAATTTGGTTGTTTCCCCCTCTCACACTAGGTCTCAGCTGGCCAACACAATGTTGTGTGAATAAATGGGCTAGTAAGCAACCTTACAGTTGGGTCTTTGAACATAGTTACCAAGCTCAGAACCATTTATATTAAACAAATTGAATGCATTGAAATAGTATATGAGAGCCGAGGAGGCACAGTGGGTAGAGTGCAGTACTGCAGGCCACTTCAGCTGACTGCTATCTGCAGTTCGGCGGTTCAAATCTCACCGGCTCAGGGTTGACTCAGCCTTCCATCCTTCCGAGGTGGGTAAAATGAGGACCCGGATTGTTGTTGGGGGCAATATGCTGACTCTGTAAACCGTTTAGAGAGGGCTGAAAGCCCTATGAAGCGGTATATAAGTCTAACTGCTATTGCTATATGATCATGTTACCATGTTTTGGAGGACTTTTGTCCTGTATTTTTTCTTTGTTTTTACTATCTGGAAATTATGTACTTTTATGGAAGCTTCTGTTTAATTTTAGCATAATTTTACTGCAATTTTCTTAGGTTTCCCTAAGAAGACTTTGTTTTGAAAGGGAATAAACATTTAAATTAATTGAAACACAATAAACATTTAATAATAAATAAGAATCTAAGAGGGGAGGTAGGCAAACATCTCCCATAACAACAAAATTGCTCCTTTTGTGCACCAGTGATCTCTAGATTTTTGCATTCCTTCACATATACATAGCACATAAACTCCTACCGCAGCCTAAACCACCACCACCCCTGCAATATTGCAGTAGACAACCTTCTTATTAGAACGTAATGCATGGAGTTTAGAAGTGTTCCTTTAAATCAGGAGTGCGTAGCCCTCATTAAGCACTTTTAAAACGACAGCCATAATATCTGCCTGGCAACATTTTTAAAATGAATTTGCAGGAACCTCAATTAGCTCCAGAATCACCCGAAGTTCTGGCAAGCAACCAACCATAACGGCTCTGTTTTCCAAAGGGTGAGTAAGTTATGTGAAATCCAGGTATTTTTCTACTTTCATCTGTTTGTGCCTCTTACTCTTATTATTACTGTAATGCGCTCTACATGGGGCTGCCCCTGAAGAGTGTTCGAAGACTGCTGTTGGTCCAGAATGCAGCCGCGCAAGCGATAATGGGTGTACCTAGATACACCCATGTTACACCTATCCTCCACGAGCTGCACTGGCTTCCCATTGGTCTCCAGACACGCTTCAAGGTGCTAGTCGTTACTTTTAAAGCCTTACATGGTATCAGACCTGGCTACCTGAGAGACCGCCTCCTACCACTTACCTCCCAAAGACCGATTAGATCGCACAGATTGGGCCTCCTCCGGGTACCATCGGCGGGTCAATGTCGGCTGGCGACACACACACACACACACACACACCCGGGAGAGGGCCTTCTCTGTTGCTGCCCCGGCCCTATGGAATGATCTCCCCGTAGAGATCCGGACCCTCACTACTCTTCCGGCCTTCCGTAAAGCCACTAAGACCTGGCTGTTCCGGCAGGCCTGGGATGTTGATCAGCATCCAGCCCCATTTTAAGTGTATGTATGTTGTGTAATTTTAAAATGATTATGTCTCTATTTTTAATTTTTTAATTTTTAATTCCCTTGTTGTCTGTAAGCCACCCAGAATCCCCTGGGAGTGGGCGGCATACAAATACCAATAAACTTCAAACTCTTCTGATTCTTTATTGACACCCATAAGTTCCTTTCATATTTTTTTTCTTTGCTCCAATTGTGACATGACTACCTGCATTGAAATGCTTAATGTCAAAGAGCAGGCAGTGATAAATACTGAGATATATTTCCAAAGAGGAATAAAACAGTAGACTGTCCTGGGGCAAAGAGTTAGGAGTCATCTTGCTGGTTCATAATCCGAGATTTCGGTAACAATATTAAGCAGTCCTGATTTAACAGTCGCGATTGGGACTGGCAACGCCGTTGCTAATGAACAATCATGTGACTCTGACTATGCTTACAGTTTTACTTCAGATTTCCTTTTCCCCATTTCTTTGGAATGTTAACCCTGGCACCAGGATAATTAGCAAGAAGGGAATTAATGTTTTTATTTAAGTTCATTGGAGAGGAAGGGATTACAAGAGAGTAAGCAGGCACACAATGGGGAATATACATTGAAAGGATGCATATGCTGGCTGTCTGCCTCGCGCTCACGGCCTTGAGCATGCTAGGCAAATAGCTGGCACTAGCACATTCCTTTCAATGTACATTCCCCATTGTCTGCCTGCTTATTCGTAATCACTTCTTCTCCAATCTCTCCATTTTTGTGAGGTGGGGGGTGGGATGAAAAACTAGTTCAGGCACCAGACAAAATGTACTGGCTGTAATGGTGAACAGGTGATGAGACATGTTGCAAAGTTTGTAAACGAATGTCTTGATTGCAAAGTTATTTTTTCAGCACTATTGTAACTTTAGTCACTGCATGGAACAGTTTTTTTAGGGAAGTCCTCCTGTAGATAATCTGTTCCAAGTACAGTACAATTCTGATTGAAGGCAGGTTTTGTTATGGTATCAAGAACATATTATTACAGATAATATATTAGACCCATACAGGGAGCCAAAGTACAGCATAGAGCCAAGGTGGCGCAGTGGTTAGAGTGCAGTACTGCAGGCCACTTCAGCTGACTGCTATCTGCAGTTCGGCGGTTCAAATCTCACCGGCTCAAGGTTGACTCAGCCTTCCATCCTTCCGAGGTGGGTGAAATGAGGACCCAGACTGTGGGGGCGATATGCTGACTCTGTAAACCGCTTAGAGAGGGCTGAAAGCCCTATGAAGCGGTATATAAGTCTAACTGCTATTGCTATAGCATGCTTTTAGCTATACATTACACTCAGCCGTAAAGAGCCTGAGCCTGATTTTTTTTAGAAAAAGGACTGGTTTGGGGAGAATGCAGCAAAGAAGTTGGGAGAAGGATGGGAACGGATCTCATTTCCCTTAGCTTTGTTTTTCTCTTATTAATATATACCGTACTATGAACAGCAGCTCCTTTGATTAATTTATATTTCATGGGTCCGTTTTATGGTTAATCAAAATAGATCCAATAAACGCAAATCAGATGAGGTGAATGGAGAGCTAAAACAAGAAAATAACGCAGAAAACGAGGAGGAAGAAGAGGAGGAGGAACTGCCAGGAGAAAAGGTATGCTTGCAACTTGGTTTTCTCCTATATGGCATGGGCTGGCTAGAACTTTCAACTTAACCCAGTGGTTCCCAAACTTGGCAACTTTAAGACTTGTGGACTTCAACTCCCAGAATCCTCCAGCCAGCTCTTCTGGCTGGAGAACTCTGGGAGTTGAAGTCCACAAGTCTTTTTTTTTTTTTTTTAAGTTCAAAAGTTTTATTTCTTTTAAAACAAACATTTCATCATTCCTCAATCAGTAAGACATCGAAGTACAATTTTTTGTATGTCAAAATAGTTCTAGTTTACCACCAAATTCTTGTCTAGCCTAATGTATACCCCTCCCTCCCTCCCTCCACCCTCCCCCCCAACCCCCCCTCCTCCCCCCCCCCCCGGACTTCCCAGAACCCGTACACGGTATGGATTTTTAACAAACACGGTCTAAAATCTATTGAGAAAAAAGAAATAAATTAATGACATCTCTACATTGATCTTAGCTTCTTCTTGCTGAGCTAACTTTAAACAATTTAAATCATTTCTGATCTTAAGCATAGGCTAACTGGAATTTCTTGGTCCCGTATTTATTTTGTATATAGTCAATCCATTTTTTCCAGTCTCGTTTATATCTCTCATTTGAGTGATCTTTAAGATATGCCGATATTTTAGCCATCTCGGCTAAGTTTGTAACTTTCAATGTCCATTCTTGAGTTGTAGGCAAGTCTTCCTTCTTCCAGTATTGCGCCACCAACAGTCTTGCTGCCGTTATTAGGTGCAGAATCAAGTTAGTCTCTACCACTGTAAAGTCAGTACATATACCTAGTAAGAATAACTGAGGAGTAAACTTTATCCTTCTTTTAAAAATATTTTGCATAATCCGCCATATTTTTATCCACAAGTCCACAAGTCTTAAAGTTGCCAAGTTTGGGAACCACTGACTTAACCCATCTGACAGTTGAGAAGGCTTATGAAATTCTTTGAAAGTTTAGTTTTCCCGTGCCTCCCCTTCCCCCTAAAAGCACCTGAATACCTCACTGTGAAATATATATCACCCAGGACAAATTAATTTTGGATTGAATATTAACAGAGTTACCCTTTTGTGAGGAAGATTTTTATTGATGCTAATTAGATCTAGCTTCGGCATGCGATTACAGGTAGTCTCAACTTACAACCATAATTGAGCCAAGAATTCCAATCGTACGTTATTGCAGTTGTTAAGTCAGTGTTTCTCAACCTTGGCAACTTGAAGATGTCCGGACTTCAACTCCCAGAATTCCCCAGCCAGCATTTGCTGGCTGGGGAATTCTGGGAGTTGAAGTCCGGACATCTTCAAGTTGCCAAGGTTGAGAAACACTGTGTTAAGTAGATGATCATGTCAACATGCCCAATTTTACAAGCTTCTTGGCGGTGGTCATCAAGTGAACATGGCAGTCATTAAGCAAATGTGGTCGTTAAGTGAAACCTTTTATCCAACGGCCAGTTTTTTTGCTGGAAACCGGAAGTAAATGTCAGAAACCAGCAAAAAAAACCATGATGATTGTGATCATGTGACATTGCAAATGGGTGAACTAATTGCCAAATGCCTAATATGCAGTGGCATGACCATGGGGGGGGAGGGGTTGTGTAGCTGCCATAACTTCAAAATTGGATCATAAGTAACTTTTGGAGAGACTCTGTCATAACTTCAAGTGGTTGCTAAGTGAGGACTACTTGTAATTTTAAAAGTATGTAAACTTTTTACCCTTTTTTTGTTTTGTTTTCCATTTCCCTCTCAAGGAACAAGATGAGAAAAGAATCAAAACCGAAGCCAAAGAAGTGTAAGTACTGTAAACTGGACACTTAAAATCTAAGGTACTTCCCTCTCCACGGCTTAGTAGCAGTTAACTAAAACAATGATCCCAAAGATGAATATGCTTGAAAGCAAGTTGCCTTTTTTATCGAGAGTGAATCATCAGGCAGAATTCAGTGTTAATTCAATGCAGCATCCATGGAAAAAGGGTCAGTGATAAATGGGGGGTCAGAGATTTCCGATTTTGTAAGGCAGGTAGCAATTCAAATATTGCTTGTTCTTCATTCTGTGGATTTCACTGTCTTGTGATCTCTAGGTTTATAAACCCACATTTCCTAGAATTGTTAGTCCTGTTAGAAAGGAATTATTGGCGTTTTAGGCCCAATCTCATTGAGATTCTTGATCACAAAGGCTGTCGCATTTTCTCTTTTTCATATCAAGATGCAAGAGATACATCCTTTTTCTTAGCAACATCAGAAGAGCCAACTCTAATCTTGCAGAACTTGCTGAAGTATGAAGGAGAGTTGGCTGCTCTGGTTTTGTAGCAGAGCCTTCTCCATTTGAATAGAGAGAGGGAAAAGAATAATAAAATCAGTTCTTAACATTTTTTTAAAAAAAAATTGGTAATCTTGACTGAGTAAAAGTGGCCCTTTAGTTATACTTTGGTGTTGTGATCCCCCCCCCTTCATACACCAAATATACTTCAAGGATTTATTAACACACAGACTAGACCTTGGCAGCAATCCAGCCTGCCAAGCTAGCCATGATAGCTTCTCCAGCTCTAGTAAATACGTTGATTCCTGCGAAAGTCATTCCTTTTATAGTCTTGAGAGGAGCCTAATTACCACCAGCTGAGTTCAATTATCTCCTGTAACTGTGTAACTGTTCTTTACGCCTATTAGCCCTCCATTGCCGGGCATCCAGGACCAACTCCCTTGTCTCCTCCCCACTGCTCCAATGCATGACGTCAGGATCACACTCCCTTGTCTCCTCCCCACTGCTCCAAGGCTCAAGCGCCTCCTGGTGGCCAACCAGCCTCTCTGTGCCCTGCTCGGAGTCGGAGCCCTGTCCAGGGTCCTCCACATCCTCCAGAGCCGGCTCATAGCGCCCCTCGCTGTCGGAGTCTGGTGGCAGCTCCAACGGCTCCTGCTGGGCCACAACACTTAGGTTCCATTGTTTATATTGATGTGACACTCCAGGAAGCTAGTTCAGAAAAGGAAATGGAGGGGGGATGGTAGAAAGCACGAGGGGAAAAAAGCATAGAGTTTACAAGGATGAAAGAAAAAGGAATGTTATGTTTCCATCAGAACAGAAATGGCTTCTTCCAAGTTTAATAAAAATTCAGCATTTGCCCAATACTTTATTATGCTTCTGCAGAGATTGAAAGTAATAATTATAAAACTGGAGCAGAACCACAGTCTCTTCTGTTTCCATAATAGTGGAAATTTACTATAATATAGCCAATTATATACATCCTTGGCAAACTTTGTTTTTAATGTGCTTATTTGTACAAAGAAATACTATGCAAGTGCATTTAAATTTATATTCCACCTTTATATTCCACCTAAATTTATATTCCACTAGAATATAGGATTCTAGTAAGCAATTTTGCAATAAAAGGCGCCACGGTAATCATAAATGTGCTACTGTTGGTTATTGGGATCCAAACACTTTACAAAATTATCAAATGTCTTAAACTTGTTATAATAGCCTGTAATATCCCTACTTCTGTCATTATGTATGTCCCTTCTCCCCAGGTCTGAGATAAAAGAAGAAGTAAATCAGATTAAAACTGTAACTCCTGTTAAAGTAAGTAGATACTTTGTTTGTGTGATTTTGTTTGTTTAATGAATAAAAAAACACCATCTTTACTATATTTGCTAAAATGAAGTGTTCAAAGTAATTTGGTGCAGATGAGCCCTTCCCTGTTGGGTGGCAAATCATATTGTGTATATGTACACAATTTGGCTGAGAAACATGTTTTAATTAGCTGTATCTGCTATTGTTTTGGTGAAAGCTAGTAAATATTACAATGGCCAAACATTCTAAACCACCCCATATACATAATAGATAACCTTTATGAGATAATGGTCCTCTCTAGCTACTGACAATTCAGGATCAGAGTTTTTGAATAAGACCAGAAGAAATGTAACAATCACCTGCATGGTTAAGTGGCTGCAGATAATCATGCTGCTGTTTGCTAATGGCTGTTTTATTGTGTGCTTAGCAATGTTCCTTTGTAAGTTACTGTGGAAATGTTTGGCATTACCTCCTGCCTGTCATGGGTAAACATTGAACTCTTTCCAACTTGAAGCCTTTTAACACCTGCAATCCTTCAGCCAACATGAACACGGTAGTGCATTATATCTGAAAAGCATCAATTTGAAAAAATCTGCAGTTAATTGAAACTAAACAATCACATAGGTTATAATGTGGTTTGTTTACATCAAGCAAAACCAGTGCATAAATTCAGCTGTGGTGCTTGTGTACTATAGAACGTGGCTTTAAAAAGCCATAGCTTTACATAATATATAAATCTAGTATCATACATCAAAATGTTATATAAATATAAATGTTCATAAATGAGGGACGAGGTGACTCAGTGGCTAAGACGCTGAGCTTGTTGATCAGGAAATTCAGTGGTTCGAATCCCTAGCGCTGCGTAACGGAGTGAGCTCCCATTACTTTTCCCAGCTTCTGCCAACCTAGCAGTTTGAAAACATGTAAAAATGCAAGTAGAAAAATTTAGGAACCACCTTTGGTGGGAAGGTAACAGCTTTCCATGCGCCTTCGGCGTTTAGTCATGTTAGCCACATGACCACGGAGACATCTTCAGATAGCGCTGGCTCTTCAGCTTTGAAACGGAGATGAGCACCGCCCCCTAGAGTAGGGAATGACTAGCACATATGTGCTAGGGGAACCTTTACCTTTTATGCTTTTAAATATTATTGCTCTTTGCTTGCATGAAGTAATGATTACATACTATTTGAAAATAGCATTATCTTATTATAAAATATCCAGGTTCCTGGTTACCTAAATTTAGTATTCTAGCTATGTACTTTTTCTAGGACATTTTACATAAGGCTCCTTTCAGAATGCTAATACCGCATCTCTAATTCACTTCCTCATGAGCTTTTCAATTAACATGAGACTTTTTTGTAAAATGGTAAACTTCTTTATTTATAAAAGAAGCTGACAGGGCAGCATAGGAATTTGAAAAGCTGTTTCATTTTACTGTCTATTCTTTATATAAATACCTACGGTCCACTTTGATTTGGAGGTGAGCAAAACAGAACAAACTGGCAACTAAATGCATAAATACAATAGCTAAAGTTATCTTGGATTTCTTCATTGAAGCAAGGTTGGAAACACCACATATAGCCCCCTCAAGTGCCATCCTGGACCTGCCACTGAATTTCAGCAGCATGCAAAGACCCACCCCTGAATTAAGAACTGAAAATGCAGAGTTCGTGCCTTCATGATAACTTCAATATGTTGATTCCATATTCCAATGTATTGTTTTCAAAATTAGATTCAGCAGCGATTCCTGCATTAATTACATATTTCTGATGTCTGAGTGCAGTTTTTCTGTCATGCATTTTTCTTCCAGACGACCCCTCCCAAGTGCATGGAATGCAGGCAATACTTGGACGACCCTGATCTGAAGTTCTTTCAAGGGGATCCAGATGATGCAGTAAGTTGGCCCACTTTTGCAGCCGAAAAACTTCCTCATTTGGAGGAAAAAAATAATACTAATTGTAACTGAACATATACTGTACAATGAAAGTGAGGTATTTGGTTATACTAGGTGAAAAATCTGAGATGGTAAATATTATTCGAGAATATGGATGTTAAAACACCTGTAACCAAACGACATGCTGTATGTGATGATGGTTTTTTGTGTGTGTATGTGTGTTTTTTTGTTTTGTTTTCTTTATTGTGTGTATGTGTTGTCTATGTAACAATATATATATATATATATATATATATATATATATATATATATATATATATATATATATATATATATATGAATATACATACAGTATATATGCTAAATGTAATAATATATAATTGGCATTATGTAGAATATGGTGATTGATATACAAACAATATACTGAAATATTGAATAATCAAATAACAAGTTGAATAAGCAATAATGGAAGATCTTAATGTAAGATAAATGTTGGTATTAATATTAGTTATTTGTCTGTTAAATGTAACAAATATGATTGATAATATTTTATTCACATCAAAAGATATGATAATTAAGATAGGGTGATTGGTTCAAAAATAGCATATTGAAATATTGAATAATTGAACAAAAAATAAAATTTAATATTAAGATGGGTTAAAAAAAAACTTCCCTCATTTGAACATTGTCAGGATGAAAACCAAATGTTCTTTACTCCTAGCTGGATGAACCAGAGATGTTGACAGATGAACGCTTGTCCATTTTTGATGCCAACGAAGATGGGTTTGAAAGCTATGATGACCTGCCACAACACAAAGTAACATTTTTTAGGTAAAACTTCATTCTGATTCCTAGTGAAGTGTAAATTGGAAGGTGATCTGATTTGGAGAGATTAAAAACGGTGATTTCTCCGCGGGTCGCCCATGAGACCAATGATGAAGGAAGACTCGGACACAGGTCTTTCTCCAGCATGAGACGACCCAGAGCATAGTCTGGATGACTCTTTTATTGAGCATAAACAAAGAAAGGGTGGAGTCACATGGTCTATGTGGACCAATCATGGTTGTACAAGTCTATGGTATATGGTAACTCATTTACTACCATGTAGACCTCTGAACCTAGAGAATGCCCATAGTCAGCAAATAAATCTTTTACTAGCATGCAAACTTCTGACCCCTAGTTAATACTGCAGAGTCAGCATGCAAACTTCTGACCCCTAGTTAATACTGCAGAGTCAGCAGGTGTAACCTCTGCCCTATTTAGTGCTGAGAGTTAACAAGTTGTAACCTCTGACCTTATGGTAAGTGATTACTGCTGATTCGCATAGTGTTCCAGCATACCTTTGCATGCCTACACTTATGTTACAACAAAAAACCACGTGGATTTTTCTCTTTTTTTATGAAGTAGGCTTCTACCCACAAGTTTGAGTTTCTTAAAAGTAATTTTATTAAAAATTACAATTCACCACAACAAAAACTAATGCAAACTGGAAAAAAAGGAAAAAAGAAAGAAAATAGAAAAAAGAAAGAATATATCAACGAAAGAGAAAATAAATATATAAAGGAGTGACACAAACAAGTATTAACAATTTTAATAAATTACCACCTTATCTTAGAATACAACAAATGATTTCTTTTTCCCATATCATATCTCTTATCTATAAACAAATCCATAAAACCCATCATCTCAATCTTGATGTCAGCAAAAAGTCATTAAGTGAAGTAGTGTGGTGTGTTGATAATTTTGGTTGTCAACTTTCCAGATTTACGACAAGATTTCTGAGGTGTAATAATCAGGAATATGTACAGTATGTAGAGAAATGTGATTGGAATGTATTCTTACTATTCTTATCATATTGGAGGTTTGATATCCTTTTCCCAGTCCTCTTGGACATCTGATTTAATAATGATATTTTTCTTGAGCAAACCCCAATGTGAATTTGGATGGATGGATTTAACCTCGAATACATTAATTTAACTTTGCTTAGATTAAGTTGAACTTGCCTTTTGTTCTCCCTGTTACTATGGATAGGTAACTAATCTTCAAGGTTCCTTTCGGCAGTTCTTCTAAGCCCCTTCTAAGTGCTGAAAATTGGCTGCAGTTTTATTCTCCAAAATCATGTCTAGAAACCCATTTCTTTTTTTTAATATTTGAGATCTGTGAAATTATTCAATGGTACCTTGTTCTGACCCCCCTCATCCTACACCAAAGCAATCAGGACCTTGGCAGCAATCCAGCACAGACAAGACGTTGGCAGCAAGCCAGCACAGACTAACCTTGGCAGCAGTCCAACCTGCCAAGCTAGCCACAAAAGTTCTCCAACTTTAGTGAATACGTTGACTCCTGCAAAGGGGCGTGTGCACAATCATTCCTTTTATAGTCTTGAGAGGAGCCTAATTACCACCAGCTGAGTGCAATTATCTCCTGTAACTGTGTAACTGTTCCTTCCGCCTATTAGCTCTTCGTTGCCGGACATCCAAGAGCAACTCCCTTGTCTCCTCCCCATTGCTCCAAGGCTCAGGTGCCTCCAGGTGGCCGCCCAGCCTCTCTGCGCCCTGCTCGGAGTCGGAACCCTGTCCAGGGTCCTCCACATCCTCCAGAGCCGACTCATAGGGCCCCTCGCTGTCGGAGTCTGGTAGCAGCTCCAACGGCTCCTGCTGGGCCACAACACTACCTGCCCATAAAAATAGCCCAAACTTAAAAGTAATGCAGGAAATGTTTGTAGCCTGAAATTCCCCCTTGTGTTAGCAGCGGCAAATGACGTTTTTCGGGGTGGACCCACTCTGCCAATACAAGTCTGCATTCTTGGAACAAAGCCAGAGTCTATAGCCCAGTCTGGTCTCTACCCAGCTGCCCAGGGTATATTTTTCAAGCTGTTTAGATTTGTTTTGGTGAAAGTGACAAAAGACCTTGTAAACAACAAATACACATAACATGCTATCCTCATGAACGTCATTCACTTTCCCTAACTCACTCCACCGTGGCCTTACTATCAGCGCTTCCTTTTGACTTTTTTCATTGCAAAAGCACAAGTCTTTAAATGTGTATTGCCTTGTTACATGGGAACTGTTCTGTGTATATATTACTCTTAGGCAATAGGTTTGTATTTTGCTGTAATAAATAGCAAGAGTACAATTGGATCGAAAAAATCTACAACCATTACATTTTCTTTTCAGTGTATATGATCGAAAAGGTCATCTATGCCCATTTGATACCGGCCTCATAGAAAGGAATATTGAACTCTACTTCAGTGGTGCTGTGAAGCCAATATATGATGATAACCCCTGCCTGGATGGTAAGAGAAACGGGGGCCTTGCTTAGTGCAAGGCTAAGGGAATTTGAACCCTAGATCTTTATCAGTGATCATTTTCTGCACCCTGTGATTTGTGTAAAACCTGTCTAGAATATTCAGAATGGTGATCAGATAAAGAGTTTCCTTCTGGCTCTACAGTCCTGGGATTCCAGCACTTCCTGCTGGCTTTATGGTCCCGGGATTCCAGAACTTCCTGCTGGCTTTACGGTCCTGGGATTCCAGAACTTCCTGCTGGTTCTACGGTCCTGGGATTCCAGAACTTCCTGCTGGCTTTACGGTCCTGGGATTCCAGAACTTCCTGCTGGCTTTACGGTCCTGGGATTCCAGAACTTCCTGCTGGCTAGTGTTAACAGATGGGGTCTTTTAAGTTATTATATCCAGATCTATTAGAAAATATCTCACATAATAATCTGCATTATTAAAAGAGTGGTGCTGAATACTGCTATTATGAAGTTATTTCTTTGTGTTTACTAAACACTTCTGTGTGCTGCTTGGGGAATCCAATCATGGGTTAACTTTGTCCATTAGCCTAGAGACTGAGTATGTAAATTTTGACCATGCTTCCTCTGACTGGACCTAGGCATTCACCAGGAGTCAACCCTGAATGGGAGGCACCATACCCAAAAAAATCTTTATATATGTATGTATGTATGTATGTATGTATGTATGTATGTGTATATGTATATTCTATTAAATTTTTACAACCCCCGGTATGCCCAAATATGGGAAGAAGATCACTACTTCCATTCTCTGTCCTTCGGCTCGTCACAAGAGACTATCCAGGCAGAAACCCAATATTTTTACTGTTGCCTTTTTGTTACATTTTGTTGTATTTGTGCTGATAAATAAATAAAGGGAGACTAGTATAGATCTATTTCAAGCTATTTAGCTCTCATCAGCTAGCCATACCCTTAACCTCTAATAGATACCTTTCACCCTGGCTTGGCTGATAACGGATAAGAGCCTGTGGCCTAATGGCTAAGATGTCTGCCTAGTATGTAATATAGCCCAGGTTCAAATCCCAGTAAGGGTATGGCTAGCTGATGAGAGCTAAATAGCTTGAAATAGATCTATACTAGTCTCCCTTTATTTATTTATCAGCACAAATACAACATATGTATATTCGTTAACATATAATTTACTATGATACTAATAGTGAAATGATAACCTTAGTTAGGATAAATAACCAGGCCATAGAAATGTTAATGTATACTTTTGGTGATTGATAAGTAGAAATGTTAACAACTCTTAGATTATCTTACATGTTTAACGTTTATTTCCTTAGCACGTAATTAACTAATTTGGGATTGAGGGAAAAGACCTATAAATCTTATTAATAGATCATTGCTTAAAGATGGCTATAAAGGTATAATATTGTGTGAGCCTGTGGAGAGGAGAGGTGAGATAAACAGTAAATAACTTTTAGTCAACTACAATAATAACAAGGAAACGTTAATGGATAATATCTAATGATATATACAGGTGTGTTATCTTACTTAACTGAAGTTGTTTTAGAATATGTCACAAAGGTGTAACGTTATTGGAGATCTATTGAAACTGCAAATGAATGCCAGTAGGTGGTTGTGTCTTTAAATATAAATGATTCTAGATAAAAAACATCTTTAAATAATGGTAATCAAATGAGAATTGTGGTACAGGGATAGTAAAATACACAATTTTTCTTTCTTGACTTAAAATGTACAACTCGATTTGAATGAAGTATATGTAAGGATGGTGGAAGAAACGCACAGAATATATTTGTAAGCAATCGATAACGCTTTCTACAAGGTGTAACGAAAGATGATTCTTTTTTGTCTGTGTGTTTTTGTTTAACTAAAACAATAAAAAACATTTCAAAAAAAAAATCTTCATGCCAACAAGATGTGAAGACATTTTACAAGACATTAAATAATTGGGCCTTTCAGTTTCATAAATACACAATTGGAAAGGAAAGTTAGGAACTTTCAAAGTGACACTTATTGTAATATACATTGCTTATGTTATTTGGGACAGAAATTCAGAAGTTGTTGTTCCACTTAAAACGTGAGATTTCAGACTTTTCAAGAGCCAGAGACAAAGTTCACACTTAAGTCAAGGCCATATTTGGAGACTGAATTGAAAAACTGATTAACTTTCAGGTAGACAAGGAAGTATTTTCAGATTTCTAAAGCAAGTATATGCAATCTCTTTTGAACCAAGGCTATATAGTTGCACTTTGAGTGCTCTTATAGTTCCCTACTCCAAGGAGTGGGCGAGACCAGTCATGAATTTCAACTAGGTACAGTTCACATCATTTCCCATGTGTCTCATCATTTGTACCACATTAAATATTACAGCTTGGTGGCAATTTTGCAACAGTTTCAGGAACCATGCAATGTTAGATTGTGCGCCTTTTTTCCTAAAAAAAGGAAAGGCTGAGAAAATAACACTACACAATGTTGTATTTAGTGATACACATATATCTGGTTTGATAACTAAGTTATAAAAATTCAGAAATGTTACTGATATTCAAGAGATGTGAAATAAATATTAAAACAACAACAATAGTCAGGAAAACCATGGCGATGGGTTAAATCTCCTTTGTATTTCTGTTACTGTTGTAGGGGGTGTCCGAGCCAAAAAAATGGGCCCCATCAACGCTTGGTGGATCACAGGTTTTGATGGAGGGGAGAAAGCTTTAATTGGCTTCACCACAGGTAAGGTCAATTTGGCAGAGATTAATTCTCAGAAGTGTCCATTGTGTTTCTCTTACATGCTGGGTTCAGAGGGCATTAAGATGCAATCAGGTATAAAAAAACGAGTCTGGTTGAACCAAAGTATTCCTTTACATTCTGTTGCCCTTCCCCAACGCACATTCCACACTGAGGTCATTTTAAATGCTATATATTAGAAACCACAAGTCTCCCCAATTCATGATGGTTTTGCCACACTGCACTTGTTTCATCTGATGAAGGTATAGTACAGTGGTGGGTTTCAAAAATTGTTCAAACCTACACTGTGGGTGTGGCCTCCTTTGTGGGAGTGGCTTGCCACCCATGTGACCGGATATGAAATTATGAATTAGTACTTAGGTCGGTCCAAGTAGCTATTCAGAAACTCTGGCATTGAAGCATGCAAGTCTTAAAGCCTTCAAGTTACAAGATCCTTGCACCCCTAACTCTTTAGAAAAAAAAACTAGGGGTCTTCAAACCTGACAGTTTTAAGACTTGTGGACTTCAACTCCCAGAATTCCTCCTCCAGTCACATTGGCTGAGGAACTCTGGCATTGAAGCATGCAAGTCTTAAAGCTGTCAAGTTACAAGATCCTTGCACCCCTAACCCTTTAGCAGTGGTGGGTTTCAAAAAATTTTGGAACCTCTTCTGTAGGGTGGCCTGCTTTCCGGGTCCACTGGTGGAACCTCTTCTAACCGGTCCGGTAGATTTGACGAACCGGTTCTACCGAATAGGTGCGAACTGGTAGGAACCCACCTCTGGTATAGTACATGCTCTACGAGGCATGATAGGTATGTTCTTTGAGAAAGGTTCAAAGCAACTGATTTCAATCCATCATGGTTGCGTGCTTATAATTTAAAAAATAATAGGCTACGTTCCTAGTTATGTTTATGTCCCCACCCAGGTCCCATTAACTGGACATGCATTTGCACTGTCTTCTAGCCTTTGCAGATTACATCCTGATGGAACCCAGTGACGAATATGCCCCCATCTTTGCACTGATGCAAGAGAAGATTTACATGAGCAAGATTGTTGTTGAATTCTTGCAGAACAATCCTGACGTCAGCTATGAGGACCTGTTGAATAAGATAGAGGTTAGTCTGACTAAGCAGGGAAGCTCCATTTTTTTTTAATGCAGTGTAAAAGAAAATGCCAATATATTGCTTGTTCACAGAAGGCATAAACCAAGCTATGGAATTATAGATACTTGTTCTGACCCCCTCCTCCGTCCAGTAACAAATGCCGAGACAAGCTTAACTGGAATGTACTTTAATAGCAAGACACCAAGACCTCGGTGGCTGAAAGCCAAGCAGAACAAACAGATAAGGACCTTGGCAGCAACTCAGGCAGCAATAAACACAGATAAGGCTCAGCAGCAATCCAGCCTGCCAAGCTCCCAGTACTGTCCTCCGACATTCAATCCTGCGTTGACTTCTGCAAAGAGGGCCGTGTGCACAAGTAGCTTTTATAGTCTGGAGAGGAGCCTAATGATCACCAGCTGAGTGCAATCACCTCCTGTAATTGCGTAATTGTTCCTGACACCTAGTAGCTCTTCAATGGCGTGCATCCAGGAACAACTCACTACTGGCCCCCGGCTCACTCTCCCTTGTCTCCTCCCCACTGGTCCAAGGCTCAGGTGCCTCCTGGTGGCCAACCAGCCTCTCTGCACCCTGCTCGGAGTCGGAACCCTGTCCAGGGTCCTCCACCTCCTCCAGAGCCGACTCATAGGGCCCCTCGCTGTCGGAGTCTGGTGGCAGCTCCAACGGCTCCTGCTGGGCCACAACAGATACTATACAAGATTTGGCTTATCAGATTGTTGCTTCCCAAATGTAGAAAGAGAGACCTTGACAGGAATATTAAAGAACTTCTACCTGGCCAAAGAGAGCTAAAGGTTGATGTCAACATCGCTAGGTAAACTTGTCTAGAAAATCAATTCTATAGGAAAACTAAAACTATAATTTATTGCAACAGCCTGTAATAGCAGAATCCTGCAAGTCTGATTGAGGTTTCTCCTAATTATTACATCAGTGAATTGGGGAAACATTTGCCTGAGCCACTTCCAAATATTATTTGGATTCCCATGACTTAAAGGATGTTTCAGCCTCAGATCATGGAATGCTGTGTCATCAATCAGAAAAAAAAGCAAATGAACAGTATACACTCCTTGTTTCAAAACTCTTTCAATAGTCCATAAATCAGAATAGGTAAGTGTTTCTCTTCAGATTTTGCTGAACTACAGCTTCCTGCAGCCTCAGCCTACAAGGAGTGCTTGGAATATGATTTCAGTAATATTTGGCGGGCCTCTGTTCCCTAACAAACTTACAAAAACCGTTTGGTGCAGTTAAGGCACCAACTTAAGCCAAGAGACCATAAATTCTAGTCCTGCTTAGGCACAAATCCAGATGGGTGGCCTTGGGCCAGTCAATCTCTCACCCCTACGAAAAATTAAAGGGCAAAGCACTTCTTAAAATGTTGTCAATAAAACTACATTGTCTTGTCCAATTAGTCAAGAGTACTCAAGATTGACTCAAAGGGACCAAAAAAAAAGTATACATCATAATGACTTGTGGTAGTTCGTTTTTTTTTTTTAATCACTGAATTTTGCTACAATAGTATTCTATTTCTAAAACTTTACATTCATTAAATAGTTGAAGATTCCATTGTGTTGCTAATTGAATTGGGCGGTTGCAAAATGGTATCGAGATTTGTTTCCAGAGTGAGGTGTGCGAGGAGTAACCAATGGGTATTAACCCTGCCCTCTTGCCCTTGGAGTCTGAGGATAATCCTTTGAAGCCACGCCTCTGATCCTCCTCTTGCTCTCCCAGATTAACCTCAGACTCGAGCCCAGAAGGAGTGTTTCTCTGACTCTCCCTCACCTGGAAAGTTTAGGGTTGTTGTTTTTTTTTTGCCTTCAGGTTTTTCTAGGATTGCAGCCTTTTCCCCTGATACTGTAGTTTAAAAGCATAAGTATTTGGGGGTCACAAAGTTACCAAATGCAGATATCCTGCTTTTTCTCTAAAGAATTGAAGACAGTTTATAAGGCAGTTTTTCTGCTTACATCTTACAACATTCCTGTGTGTTGGGCACACCTGAGGGGGAAAAAAAACACCTGGGAAAATGGGGATTTGAACCTGGGTTTTCTCAATCCTGGTTTAATAAAGCATCCCCTGCTCCAAACTGCCTTCCCAAGCGTGACCCGTCAAATGTGCGCTCGACAAAAGCGCGCCGACAAAACCGTGGCAAGAAAACAGCGAAGACGAAATCGCGCCCACAGAAGCGCGCCGATGAAAGCGTGATTAGGGTTAAGGTAAGGGTTAGGGTTATTACGTTGTATTATGTTGTTTGTTGATGGCACGCTTTCGTTGGCGCGCATTTGTTGGCGCGCTTCTGCGGGCACGATTTCGTCTTCGCTGTTTTGTCACGGCGGTTTTGTCGGCGCGCTTTTGTCGAGCGTGCATTTGTCAGTGAACCCTTCCCAAGGCCTTTGAAGATCAGGAACCTTAGAGAATAGATGGGACCTCTGATTGGGGCGGGGAGTGTTGAGGGAGGCAGCTCATGTGTGCCTTTCTTCCTGCATAGCTTATCTGAAAACCATAGTTAACTCCCCTTGATTTTCTCCAGACCACAGTTCCTCCTGCTGGATTGAACTTCAACCGTTTCACGGAAGATTCCCTTCTGCGACATGCCCAGTTTGTAGTGGAGCAAGTGGAGAGCTACGATGAGGCTGGGGATAGCGATGAGCCTCCGGTCCTCATCACGCCTTGCATGAGGGACCTGATTAAGCTGGCGGGAGTCACCTTGGGGAAAAGGTAGGAGGGCAGTTGGGCTCTGTGTGTGTTGGGGGGGGGGGTTCACTGGCTCAAAGGAAACGTCTGTCTTGTAACAAAATACATTCTTTGCATTGGTCTGGCTTTAAGCGATGGCAAATTCTTTACCATGAACTGCAAGGTTTTACTGGTAGTCTTCCAACCATTAGTGACCATTCAGAGTTACAATGGCGCTGAAAAAAAGAGACTTATGACTGTTTTTCATACTTACGACCATTGCGCAATCCCTATGGTTACGTGATCAAAATTCAGACCCTTGGCAACTGACTTCTATTTATGATGGTTCAAGTGTAATCATGCAATCACTTTTTGCAATCTTTTTGACAAGTAAAGTCAATGTTACTAACTTAGCCATTGCAGTGATTCACTTAACAATTGTGGCAAGAAAGGTCATGAAATTGGGCAAAATGGGATTTGGGGTTAAATTGGGGTCATAAGTTGAGGACTAGTTATATTACACTGAAACAATTTACGTAATTTATTCAAAACTAACTCTTGTTTGGGATGAGAAGGAACTCCTCATGGCACCTGGGCCAGGTAAAGATCCAGCTTCCCACTGATCAGCTGTATGGTAGCTGAGAAAATGGCTGGACAATTTGAAGAAAATCCCCCCCCCCCAAAAAAAAAAACATTTTTGCCTTCCTATCCTCAAAATCAAGAGCCAAGGTGGCGCAGTGGTTAAATGCAGCACTGCAGGCTACTGCTAGATCAGCAGTTCAGCGGTTCAAATCTCACCGGCTCAGGGTTGACTCAGCTTTCCATCCTTCCGAGGTGGGTAAAATGAGGACCCAGATTGTTGGGGGCAATATGCTGACTCTCTGTAAACCGCTTAGAGAGGCCTGAAAGGCCTATGAAGCGGTATATAAGTCTACTGCTAAGTCTACTGCTAAAATGGGAGGATAGGATCCAACATGCATATTGGTCAACGTTTGAAAATAGATCATGTCATGAAGTGAACTAATTTATGAAAAGAAAAGCTTATTTCAGAAAAACCTTCAGTTTTCCAAAGTTTGCAAAGAGGATAAAAGTGGGGGGGGAAGTATGGAAAGAAGAGTAATAATAAAGTGTTTTGATTGAGGATAATGCAGTTTGAGCCAGCATTTTGTTATGGAAAAATGCATAAATTGAATTTTGCTTCCTCCGTTCCCTTTTTCAAAATACAAAAAATTATGGCTCTTCGTAGCTATTTCATACTCTACAGCAGTGGTTCTCAACCTTTCCAATGCCAGGACCCTTTAATATATAGTTCCTCATGTTGTGGTGACCCCCAACCATAAAATTGGTGTCTCAGTTCCTAAGACCATCGAAATTACGTGTTTTCTGATGGTCTTAGACGAACCCCTGTGAAAGGGTCGTTCGGCCCCCAAAGGGGTCCCGACCCACCGGTTGACAACCACTGATCTAAAGGATAAAATCCAAAACATGTAATTTCCTTTCCTTTTCTCTATAATGATGATTTTTTTTCCTGTTTTCAGCATAAATCTCTTGCCTTTCTGCTTCGCCTAAGACATAGACAAAAATGAGGAGCCAGCTGTAACTCCTTTTAGTGCAAAATTTGAAATCACTCAACCAATTTTTAGTCCATGGCTTTCAGTGCTAATATTGTGCAGATAGTATGTTTTACTTAATACTCCAAAATACTTTTAACAAGAAAAATTAAACTATATGTAGTATTATCACGTAACAACGCAGTGATAAAATATGCTAACATAACAACGCAGTGATAAAATATGCTAACATTTAAATATTGTTTATCATATATTTTAATATTATTCTAAATATGCATATTTTTAAGAAGTAACACCTTTTCCCTCTTGCTTCAAGATTTCTAGAAATAGCAATAGCAATAGCAATTAGACTTATATACCGCTTCATAGGGCTTTCAGCCCTCTCTAAGCGGTTTGCAGAGTCAGCATATTGCCCCCAACAACAATCCGGGTCCTCATTTTACCCACCTCGGGAGGGTGGAAGGCTGAGTCAACCCTGAGCCGGTGAGATTTGAACAGCCGAACTGCTGAACTGCAGTCAGATGAAATAGCCTGCAGTGCTGCATTTAACCACTGCGCCACCTCGGCTCTCTATGTTGCATGTCCAGTGAGGATTTTTGAAGCAGTGTTTCTAGTTGTTTCATTTCGGCCCAGTGCTGCCCTTACGCTGCTCCCAGGTAAGTCCCGCAAGGACCTAATCCTTTCCGTTTTCTTCTCCAGACGAGCCGCAAGGAGACAGGCTATCAGGCATCCCACCAAAATTGACAAAGACAAAGGTCCTACCAAGGCCACCACAACCAAGCTGGTCTATTTGATCTTTGACACTTTCTTCTCTGAACAAATTGAGAAGAATGAAAAAGAAGAAGACAAGGAGAACGCTGCCAAGCGGAGGCGCTGTGGAGTCTGTGAGGTACGGGGGGGGGGTTAGGTGGAGGAGGCTGGCATTCAGATGAAAAAGACTTTACGTCTTCCACTCCTTTCTGATCCCTTTCTTTTGGTCTATTAAGTACATTCACATTTATTTGTTTATTAATAGAATTTATATGTCGCCCAATCCCGAAGGACTCCGGGCGGCTTACAAAAAGAAGAGGAAGAAAGAAATTATTTAAAAAAAAGACTTAAAAAAGATTTAAAAGCACCACACATGCATTCGTTCTAATCGGGCCTGGACCTCAACAATGAGGTCAACAGCCCCAGGCCTGCCGGAATAGCCAGGTTTTAACAGCTTTCCTGAAGGCCATGAGAGTGGGTAGGGTCCGGATGTCTGGGGGTAGCTCGTTCCAAAGGGTTGGAGCAGCCACAGAGAAGGCTCTCCTCCGGGGAGCCGCCAGCCGACATTGTCTGGCTGACGGCACCTGAAGGAGGCCCAATCTGTGGGATCTCACCGGCCGCTGGGAGGTATGTGGCAGTAGGCGGTCTCGCAGGTACGCTGGCCCTAAGCCGTTTTGGTATCTGATCATTTATATTTTACCGCCGCGTTGCTTCTAGCCAGGATATCCCAAATTGTGCCAGCATCCAGCGGTCACGTTCACAGTATAGACCACAAATTCCGGTAAACTTTTCCGGAATTTTCCTTATGTGTCGTGCGAATTTGAAGCATGATGGTTGCTTTGGATTGTGAGATTTTATCCAGTCCTCAAAGCATGCAGTAGTACTCATTCAACAACAGTTTCCACGTGAAGGTTGATAGGAAGATTTCCTCCGTGATCTAGTTGCACACACACACACACCTTGCTTTTTTCCTGCAGGTTTGCCAGCAGCCAGAGTGTGGTAAATGCAAAGCTTGCCAAGATATGATTAAGTTTGGAGGGAGTGGAAAGTCAAGACAAGCCTGCCTGCATCGGAGGTAATAATTATTTTTATTTTCATCAGCCAATATTGAGGGCAGAGCAGCTGCTAGCTCCTCAGTTTAGGTGTTAACAAGCAAGGGGAAAGGCAGTCTGAGAAGCCTTCCATTAATTGGTTTACGAATAAGTTTGTTTCTGGACTTCATAGTCATAAATACAGGTTCTGGTATGCTGACACCCCCATCCCAGAGAATCCTGTTTACACTGAATCATTGGGGCTTGTAGGAAAACAGAATATATTCTGTTTCTCCAGACATTTATGACTACAAGACTCAGAATGGGGACATTCCTTGCTCATTTAAAGCAATAGCAGTTAGACTTATATACCGCTTCATAGGGCTTTCAGCCCTCTCTAAGTGGTTTACAGAGTCAGCATATTGCCCCCAACAACAATCCAGGTCCTCATTTCACCCACCTCGGAAAGGATGGAAGGCTGAGTCAACCTTGAGCTGGTGAGATTTGAACCGCCGAACTGCAGATAGCAGTCAGCTGAAGTAGCCTGCAGTACTGCACTCTACCCACTGCGCCACCTCGGCTCTCATATACTATTTCAACGCATTCAATTTTTTTAATATAATTGGTTCTGAGCTTGGTAACTATGTTCAAAGACACAACTGTAAGGTTGCTTACTAGCCCATTTATTCACACAACATTGTGTTGGCCAGCTGAGACCTAGTGTGAGAGGGGGAAATAACCAAATTTGCAGATAACAGTCAGCTGAAGTGGCCTGCAGTACTGCACCCTAACCACTGCGCCACCTCGGCTCTTACTAGCAGTGTTCCTCAACCTTGGCAACCTTAAAATGTGTGGACTTTCACTCCCAACCAGCAAACGTATAGAACTTGGTGGCCCTTTGGGGAGAATAGAGGCTAAATTGCTGGGCTCTTTAGTTGCCAAACTTCATATACATTTTTGTCTTAACTTCAGGTGTCCCAACCTAGCTGTGAAAGAGGCCGATGAGGATGAAGAAGTGGATGATAACATTCCTGAAATGCCCTCACCCAAAAAGATGTTGCAGAGCAGGAAGAAAAAGCAAATCAAGAATCGAATTTCCTGGGTGGGAGATATTATCAAGGTATGGTCTCTGCATGAGAAACACCAATTAGAATTCAGTTCAACTTTGAGCTGTACCTTGGGAAAATTCCCTCTTCAGTTTCACAGCTGTTATCCCAGTTTTGTGTAAGTGGATGGAGACGTAGACGACATGTATAAGGAGCCTGATAGTCCTAGATAGTTATCCGCATCGTTTGCAATTGAAGAGCCAATTTTTGCCTTTTTAAAAGGGAGGAGTAGCAGTAGTATTTCCATAAAGGCCAGAGGCCGGCTTCTAGCACAAAATTTTTATCTGAGCAATTCAGAAAAATGAAGGCCTTTACTTCTAGTCAGATTTTTTTTTTTCATTTGTAATACAGTAATACGAAGGCAAACTCATAATTCCTTTTCTGCTGAGATATAGTGACAGTGAGATTTAAGATTTAAGATTTAGTTTATTTGTATGCCGCCCTTCTCCGGGAGGGACTCAGGGCGGCGAACAACTCAAAAGGGGAAACAGGGATACAAACACAATACACGTAATTAAAATACACAAGAGTCATACAGCCATACAAGTCGAGAGGGGAGGGGAACTCATCAACCCCAGGCCTGCCGGCACAGCCAGGTTTTGACGGCTTTCCGGAAGGCCTGGAGAGAGGTGAGGGTCCGGATCTCCGCGTGGAGTTCATTCCAAAGGGCCGGAGCTGCTACAGAGAAGGCCCTCCCCCGGGTGGTAGCCAGATGGCATTGGCTGGTAGACGGAACCCGGAGGAGGCCGACTCTGTGCGATCTAACGGGTCTGTGGGAGGTAATTGGCAGCAGGCGGTCTCTCAAGAGAGAAGAAGTATGGCCGAAGTCTTGCTGTGCTTTCTTTTTCCTGTTATCCCTTTTGGTTTGTCGTTATCTGCAGAGCGATGGCAAGAAAGATTATTACCAGAAAGTGTGCATTGATTCAGAGACTCTGCAAATTGGTGATTGTGTTTCTGTGAGTCCCGATGACCCCACCAAGCCTCTGTATCTTGCAAGGTACAAATAAAGCATTTTACATAGATTTTTTTTAAAAACTGTAGAACGGATTGTATGTTTTGTATTGTACTCCATTGCTTCGTGTCTTTCAAAGATATCGCCTATACTGATTGTTGCATTTTGCTTTTTGATAGTCGGAAAATGATACCTGCTTCATTGTGTAACTGATTGTATACATCATACTAAGCTGTTCTGACCCCCTCCTCCGTCCAGTAACAATCCAGCCTGCCAAGTTAGTTACGTTCTCTTTAGTCAATGCGTTAACTTCTGCAAGAGGGGTGTGTGCACAAGCAGTCTTTTTTATAGTCTGGAGAGGAGCCTAATGACCACCAGCTGAGCGCAATTACCTCCTGTACTTGCGTAACTGTTCCTGATGCCTATTAGCTCTTCGATGGCGTGCATCCAGGAACAACTCACTGCTGACGTCAGGATCACTCTCCCTTGTCTCCTCCCCACTGGTCCAAGGCTCAGGTGCATCCTGGTGGCCAACCAGCCTCTCTGCGCCCTGCTCGGAGTGGGAACCCTGTCCAGGGTCCTCCACATCCTCCAGAGCCGACTCATAGGGCTCCTCGCTGTCGGAGTCTGGTGGCAGCTCCAACGGCTCCTGCTGGGTCACAACACTAAGCCATGGCTTCTTTAAACAGGGGGTTGGAGACTTTGAAGGAGCTACTTGGATTTATACATCACTCTTAAGTCAAAACCAAACCAGTCTTATTGCAGCTTAGTACAGTGGGCAGACCAGGCTTCATATCTGAAACACTTGCAAAGAAGTGGTTGTGAAGCTGAGCAGTAATCCAGAAAGCCTTATATTTCATGCCTCAGTCCTAGGCTCCCTGATGTAAACCCTTCTCTTTCAGCCTCAGCACATGGCAATCCCATTATGGGCCACAGTAGGAGAAGACAGCCCTGTTTCTATACCGCAGTCCAGAAAGAATAATAGGCAGTATGGTATGCCTCCCATGCACAAGCTTAGGTGTTAAGATTCGGAAAGCCTTCTACTCCCCAGGCCTGAGTGCTCTTCCAAGTATTGACAGCCAAACTTTCTAAACAATGGGAAGTCTTTCAAGTAAATGAAAGTAGTAGTGAGCCAAGGTGGCGCAGTGGTTAGAGTGCAGCACTGCAGGCTACTTCAGCTGACTGCAGTTCGGCTGTTCAAATCTCACCGGCTCAGGGTTGACTCAGCCTTCCATCCTTCCGAGGTGGGTGAAATGAGGACCCGGATTGTTGTTGGGGGCAATATGCTGACTCTGTAAACCGCTTAGAGAGGGCTGAATCGGTATATAAGTCTAACTGCTATTGCTATTGCTATAAATTTGGCATTTGTATTCTTCATTGAATTAACATCTTACCCCATCCCCTTCCCCCCTAGAATCACGGCCATGTGGGAAGACCCCAGCGCTGGACCAATGTTCCACGTTCATTGGTTTTGCCGTGGCACCGATACCGTACTGGGAGCAACCTCTGACCCGCTGGAACTTTTCGTGGTAGATGAATGCGAAGATATGCAGCTGTCTTACATCCATGGCAAAGTCAATGTTATTTATAAGGCTCCTCCGGAGAATTGGTCTTTGGAGGTATGTTGAATCATCTCACTACTTGGGCATCTAATTTATTCACAGTGTTTAATTGTTAGGATTATATCCCACCTTTCATACCTCAGTTCAAAGTAACCTATAGAGCACACCCTGCTCCCTTCCCCACCCCCCACCCCTCATAGTAAAACCAGAGGACTGTCTTTCTGAGTTTGTGGTTTTTCTTTGTTTATGTGAGTTGTTGGTTGTTGTTTTTTAAATATACTTTTTTTAATTTTCCATTTTCATAACATATAATCACATGTATACTATTACATAGCCAATATCCTATTGTATTAAGTAGTAATTACATCAGTTCCTCTTGTCATCAACGCCCAGAAAGATAAAAACCCATTGTTAGCTCTTCTGCTCTCCATACACCTCTTTCTTCTACCTCTCTCCTACCTCCTTTCTTCCCTCCATCATCCTTTCCTACTCTACTTCCCCTTCCTTTTTCCTTCTCCTCTCTCTCCATTCCACTCCTCCTTATCCTCTCTCTTCATTCCACTCCTCCTTCTCCTCTCTCTTCATTCCACTCCTCCTTATCCTCCGATCACCTCCCATAGACCGATTCGATCACACAGGTTAGGTCTCCTCCGGATTCCATCTGCCAGCCAATGTCAGCTGGCGACTCCCCGGGGGAGAGCCTTCTCTGTTGCAGCTCCGGCCCTCTGGAACGAGCTCCTCGTGGAGATCCGGACCCTCACTACCCTCCCAGCCTTCCGCAAAGCTGTTAAGTCCTGGCTGCTCCAGCAGGCCGGGGGGGGGCTCAATATATCCAGCCCCCCGGAGATTGTGATTGTTGTATATTTTAATGTTGTTTGTGTATTATTCCCCCTCCCTTGTTTTATTGTAAGCCGCCCGGAGTCCTTCGGGAGTGGGCGGCATACAAATCAATAAAACTATAAACTAAACTATAAACTAACTCATCTTCCCCCCTTACCCTCTCTCCTATCCCTCTCTTCCTATCTTTCTTCTCTCCTCTGTTTCCCACTCTTCCTCTTATTGGTGTATTTCAGCTTCTGAGCAAACTCCATTCTATGTTGATGGTATTTATGCTTCTGTATCAATATACTTAACATATCTTAGTTTTAAAGAAAAAATAAGAGAAGATATTATACATGTGCAATCATATTACTTTAAAATCTAACACCCCTCGTCAAGCCTAATATACATCCCTCCCACCCACCCTTTTTTTTTTGTCAGTTATATGTTGGATGGTGATAATGCTATGCTAGTAGTGGAAGAAACAGATTTCACTTTCCCTTTTCATAAAATCACATTGATGGGCAGAGTAAAGGAAGCATATAAAGGCTTTCTGGAGTTTTCCTGTGTTGCTCCGTTGTTTTCCCCTTCGTCTCTGGAGATTGCACTGTGTTTGATACCCGGGTGCTTAATTCTGATGACTTGATTCAGGAGTTATACTGATAAAACTTCAGAGCAGGGTAGCGATGACGTTTCGGAGACTGCATTTTTCCCTGGTCTGATTCATTAGCAAGTCACAGCCCAAGGAACTGACTGATCTCTTCCATACATTTTTTTTTCTTTAGCCCTGGCTCCAGTCTTTTAAGGCAGAGCTTGGCAGACTTCCTTGGCTTTCAACCCCTGACACCATGGTCATTGCAATTTGAGCCCCCTGTGCCTCTTATGCATGAGTACGGCTGCAGTTACTGCTGCCCCTTTTCTTAGCCCGCAAATTGTCCTTATCCTGTGGCAGTCTTCTGGGAGGATTGCTTCAGGATTAAGTGCAAAATGGACGCAAATGGGAGCTGATAGCAACAGTCAATAAGAGGCCAAAACACTTACGAGTTCACTGGCAGAGAAATCAGATACGGAAGTGGCTTTGGTGAGCTTTGCTGGGCTATGCACCGACTTACTGAGTTGGTTGTTTTGATTCAATGCAGAAGTTGAGTCATTCTAATACAGGCAGCTTTGACATGACTGGTTGTTTAGTGAGCGTTTAAAGTTAGAACAGAACACTCCCAAAAGCATGACCTGACCCCCACCCCACCCCAACAGTGCTCGGTAGCTGACTCACCTTTATAGCTGTTTGCAAGATCCTTTGGTCACAGCGATTTACATTTTCGCTGAAAACCAGCATTACTGCAAAATGCCCCATAGCAAACTGTTCTCACCCCCTCCTCCGTCCAGTAACGACTGCCGAGACAAGCTTAACTGGAATGTACCTTAATAGCAAGACACCAAAACCTCGGTGGCTGAAAGCCAAGCATAACAAACAGATAAGGACCTTGGCAGCAACTCAGACAAACTCAGGCAGCAATAAACACAGATAAGGCTTGGCAGCAATCCAGCCTGCCAAGCTCCCAGTACTGTCCTCCGACATTCAATCCTGCGTTGACTTCTGCAAAGAGGGGCATGTGCACCAGTAGCTTTTTATAGTCTGGAGAGGAGCCTAATGACCACCAGCTAAGTACAGTCACCTCCTGTAATTGCGTAATTGTTCCTGACGCCTAGTAGCTCTTCGATGCTGTGCATCCAGGAACAACTCACTACTGG
The DNA here is from genome assembly GCF_051295495.1 of Thamnophis sirtalis. NCBI lineage: Eukaryota > Metazoa > Chordata > Lepidosauria > Squamata > Natricidae > Thamnophis > Thamnophis sirtalis. The sequence continues at coordinate 171,601,765 of NW_028261383.1, read as the reverse complement.
CTTCCGGCTCACTCTCCCTTGTCTCCTCTCCACTGGTCCAAGGCTCAGGTGCCTCCTAGTGGCCAACCAGCCTCTCTGCGCCCTGTTCGGAGTCGGAACCCTGTCCAGGGTCCTCCAGAGCCGACTCATAGGGCCCCTCACTGTTGGAGTCTGGTGGCAGCTCCAACAGCTCCTGCTGGGCCACAACAGCAAACAATGGGTTTGCTTAATGACCGTGACATTCATTTAAAGACAGTGGGTTCATTTAATGGACATGGTTGATTCACTTAACAACCGCTGGGGGAAAAAAGATTGTAAAATTGGGTGAATCACACAAAGCTCCAGATCTCTTACCTCCCTTCTGGAACTTTTCTCTTAAGTGAGGTAGGTTCTGTGTCTCTGTAATAATTGAATAACCAGTATGTATTTTTTTTCTTTCTTTCTTTCTCCTTCTCCTCCTTCTGTCTCAAATATTCTCATAGGGAGGACTTGATGTGGAAATCAAAATGGTGGAAGATGATGGCAGGACCTATTTTTACCAAATGTGGTACGACCAAGAGTATTCTAGGTTTGAGACGCCGCCAAAGATCCAGCCCACAGAAGACAACAAACACAAGTTAGTGCACACAACTAAGTGGCGCGGGACTTAGATAAAGTAGAAAATCAATAAATGTGCAGATTCTTACCTAATCCTAAATGTACTTGGGACTGTGTCCGCATTAGGCCCAACTCAAAAGAGTTGCAAAAATGGCATGCGCGGGCATTCAGTCTCAAGAACTGTTAATCAGATTACACTCAACTTTCTCCCAAAGATAGCAGGGATGAAGAAATGAGCATTTATATTTTTTGAAAATATACACATGATTCCATTCTGAAGCTCCTTGTAAAACGGAAAACCGGGGGGGGAGGGGGGGAGTAAAACACGGGCAGTTTTGTATGAGATTATTTGAAGTATTAGAAAGCAAAAAAGAGCAATTGGTAGCAAATCAAGTAGCATTATCAAGAGGTTGAGACCAGAGGTGGGTTCCTACCAGTTTGCGCCTATTCGGTAGAACCGGTTCGTCAAATCTACCGAACCGGTTAGAAGAGGTTCCACCAGTGGACCCGGAAAGCAGGCCACACCTACAGAAGAGGTTCCAAACTTTTTTGAAACCCCCCACTGGTCCTTGGATATGATTGTTCTACACTATCACGCTCATATTTATAAAACTCAGTGCCTCTGTGGAAGGTAAGGATGACTACTGCGTTTGTGGTGCAATCAGAACGTTGCGTGTGTTGAAGTTGTTTTAACGCAAACCAAAGACGCCTTTTAAAAAACAAGTTTACATCATATTCTTATGCATGCCAGTGCTGTGTGAGAGGTAATTTAAGGTGGTTCTGACAAGTGTCGTCGGCATCTTCATATCCGGTCACATGGGCGGCAAGCCACTCCCATCCGGTCACATGGGTGCCAAGCCACTCCCATCCGGTCACATGGGCGCCAAGCCACTCCCACAAAAGAGGCCACACCCACAGAGTAGGTTTCGAACAATTTTTGAAACCCACCACTGGGTTGAAGATATATAGGTTTTAAAAATGCTCACGAACTGCACGATATCAGTGGGTGGTGATGCTTCAGATGCTTTGACTTGCTTGCACAGACTCGAATGCAGGGCGAGGGGAGAAGACTGGGAGGTAGCGAGGTGACTCGATGATATTACAGTTTCCCCCCAATCCAAAACAGGCCTCTGCTTCTTCCCTTCAAAGGTTTTGCATGAGTTGCGCCCATTTGGATGAGGCGAGGCAGAAGGAGATCCCCAAAGTCTCTGAGCCTCAGGAGGAATCGGAAGGAAAAATGTTCTACAGCATGGCAACCAAAAACGGGGTGCAGTACCGATTGGGAGACGGGGTCTTCCTCCCACCAGATGCCTTCCATTTCAGGTTGGTTAGTCAATTGATCTCAGCTGGAACCAAGAGGGGTGGGCTCCTTTTAGGCAGGGCTGGGGACACCAAGTCAAGAAAAGGGGTCAGTGATGCCCAAAGAGGCAAACACATTTCAAAATAGTGAATAATTCGGGGCTTAATAGTTCAAATGTTACCCCTCAGTTGTTTTTGCTAGGTATATTTACAGACTGTACAGTTTTAGAGACTAATTTGATTCTGAACTTAATAACGGCAGCAAGACTGTTGGTGGCGCAGTACTGGAAGAAGGAAGAATTGCCTACTATTCAAGAATGGACGTTAAAAGTAGGAAATTTAGCAGAGATGGCCAAAATCTCAGCATATTTAGCAATAGCAATAGCAGTTAGACTTATATACCGCTTCATAGGGCTTTCAGCCCTCTCTAAGCGGTTTACAGAGTCAGCATATTGCCCCCAACAACAATCCGGGTCCTCATTTTACCCACCTCGGAAGGATGGAAGGCTGAGTCAACCCTGAGCCGGTGAGATTTGAACAGCCGAACTGCAGAACTGCAGTCAGCTGAAGTAGCCTGCAGTGCTGCATTTAACCACAGCGCCACCTCGGCTCTTTGAAGGACCATTCATATAAGAAATACAAGTTGGAAGATGGATTGATTACATTCAAAACAAATATCGGACTAAGAAATTTCAATTAGCTTATGAATGAACAAGGAATGTTACAATCTATCTAAACTTAGTTTAATAAAAGGGGAGTTAAAGACAAGAGGGAGGTAGGATGCTATAGTTCGTTAGCCTATGTTAGTGTATGATTGTTAAATATTTATACCCTGTATTTTGCTCTGGGAAGTTGGGGAGAGGGAGGGCTAGAGGGGGGGAAGGTTGGGCGGGAAGGGAAATATTTGTAAAATTTATTAAAATTTGTCAATAAAAAAAAGAAAAAAATAGTTCAAATGTTATGTCATAAGGAGAGTTAAATTTATTTCATGAGAATTAAGTTGATACTCACTTAAGGATCTACAGCAGTGTTTCTCAACCTTGGCAACTTGAAGATGTCTGGACTTGAAGTCCCAGAATTCCCCAGCCAGCATTCGCTGGCTGGGGAATTCTGGGAGTTGAAGTCCAGACATCTTCAAGTTGCCAAGGTTGAGAAACACTGATCTACAGGATATATTTATCAGAAAAGAGAGAATTTTCAGGTAAGTGGGGTAGATATAAGTTTAGGCAATTGAATAGCAAACTGATGGGGGGATGAGATTGGGAAGGTTTTAACTCGGTAGCATTTCCATATTTAAAGTAGTTCAAGAATGCAATTAGCCTGGTTATAGAAGGAGATGATAGAAGAATTGATTCATCAATCAACTCTCTTTGGAAATCAGTTGTCTGCCTTCAAATATATGCATAAATCACGTGATTAGCTATCCATGGCATGAAAGGAAGCAGGAAGCACCTCCGGTTCACAGAATCTTTTCCTTTCTCATTTTTCCCTCTCACTAGCCTCAGGCTGACCAGCCCGACCAAGCGCCAAAAGAAGGAAGCAGTGAACGAAGAGCTTTATCCTGAACATTACCGAAAATATTCCGAGTATATCAAAGGGAGCAACCAAGACGCACCTGAACCATACCGCATTGGCCGAATCAAGGCAATCTACTGCAACATCCGCAGCAGTGGCAGGCCCAACGAAGCTGAAATTAAATTGCAAGTGTACAAACTTTACAGGTAGGTTGCTATTAGAATCTTGTTGGCACCTCACCAGGCACTTTTTATCATATGTGGTGGACGTGCAATGAGGCAAAACATTATTGGAAAATGATTCCAATGCCGCGCGAGCGATTGTGGGTGCACCTCGGTACACCCACGTTACACCTATCCTCCGCGAGCTGCACTGGCTGCCTATTGGTCTCCGGACACGCTTCAAGGTGCTAGTCGTTACTTTTAAAGCCCTTCATGGTATAGGACCTGGGTACTTGAGAGACCGCCTCCTGCCAGTCACCTCCCAAAGACTAGGCCTCCTCCGAATTCCATTTGCCAGCCAATGTCGGCTGGCGACTCCTCGGGGGAGGGCCTTCTCTGTGGCTGCTCCGGCCCTCTGGAACGATCTCCCCGTGGAGATCCGGACCCTCACTACCCTTCCGGCCTTCCGCAAAGCAACTAAGACCTGGCTGTTCCGGCAGGCCTGGGGCAGTTAAATCCTTCAGCCCCACCCGAGGTTACAACTGTTGCTGTATTTTTTAAATTGTTTGTCTTTTTATTTTTTATTTTGTACCCCCTTCCCTTTCTGATTGTTAGCCGCCCTGAGTCTCTCAGGAATAGGGCGGCATACAAACTGAATAAAATCTAAATCTAAATGCAATCATGGTTAGAACAAATGGTGGGAGACCAAATCTTGTTTAAACTGGAAATTTTTCTCCTAGGTATAATACCAGAGGGGTATAAGAAAGATAGACTTTATTTAATTATTTATGTATTGACTGCGGCACGCATATCTTATGCACAATATTGGAAAAAAGAAAATACACCATCAGAGCTAGATATAATCAGAAAAGTGTTGGCCTGTGCGGAAGCAGATAGGCTCACTCTTGAACTTAAATATGAAGGGAAATCAGAATATTTTGAAGTCTGGAATAGATTTTATGACTGGTATAAGACAAGGTGACAAGACTGGAACAAACTGTATATATTGTGATTGGACAGAAGGATAGAAAATGTATTAAGTAGGCTAATTGTCAATAGTTGTGACTAGCTGTATATAATGTGAATGTATAGTCACCCCGACTTCGCGGTACTGCATTGTTTTAAATGTAAAAATAATTTAAAAAATATATTGAAAAAAAAAAAAAGAATCTTGTTGGCACCTGAGTAGAAAATAATTTCCAGTTGACCTCCTTGTGTCAATAATAATACCAGGAAACAGAATGATAAACCTAACTAGATGCATGATGCACACAGAAGCCGAGGTGGGGCAGTGGGTAGGGTGCAGTACTGCAGGCCACTTCAGCTGACTGTCATCTGCAGTTCAGCGGTTCTAATCTCACCGGCTCAAGGTTGACTCAGCCTTCGACCCTTCCGAGGTGGGTGAAATGAGGACCCGGATGGTTGTTGGGGGCGATATGCTGACTCTGTAAACCACTTAGAGAGGGCTGAAAGCCCTATGAAGCGGTATATAAGTCTAACTGCTATTGCTATTGCTAACTGGATTTCTGCATGCATATCACTAGATGGAACTATGAACTGAACTCTTGAATAAACCAAATGGATCACATAGCAGCATACAGATTTTGCTGCTACAATGGTTTGATGGACCAGGGCAGACTAAAAACAGAATAAGTTTGCTCAGGTTTTTTTTTGAAAATATGTTTGAATTTGATGGGTTCCATGAGACTTGAGGGCAAAAAAAAAAAAAAAAAACCCCTTCACACAAACACAGCCAGGTGTATCTATAGCAGTGTTTCTCAACCTTGACAACTTGAAGATGTCTGGACTTCAACTCCCAGAATTTCCCGGCCAGCATTCGCGAATGCTGGCTGGGAAATTCTGGGAGTTGAAGTCCAGACATCTTCAAGTTGCCAAGGTTGAGAAACACTGATCTATAGGAATTTTTCTAAAGTACATTGGAACTAGCAAAGGCTTATCACCTTACATTCAGAAGCCCTCTCTCATGTTTCTGTTCATGACATCATTTTGCTTCATCTTCTGAGAATTTTGAGTGCTGTTTTTTTTTTTTAAATAATAGCTTCCGTGATTACAAACAGTTAGGCAATACACTAGCTAGAATCTAAACAAATGTAATAATACGATATCTTATAGAGGAAAAGTATTACCAAGCATTTTTCCCTCTTTCTCAGTCTGTCTTATTTCAGGAATTTGAACTGGCCTGGGAGAGAATTTAGCTCCACCTATCCAAGTCCTCCCTTTGATTCTAAGCAAACTAATAGACTTATAGCGTGCAGGTATCAGGTCTTCGGCCAACTTCCTTTTTTTGGGGGGGGGGGCTCCAGACTGAGCAGTTACCAAAAAAAACGGGGGTTGTAATTTCCTGCCAGTTGGGTTAATGCATAGATATGTCCTAGAGCCTGTTTTTTTTTTTTAGAGATTGCCTGAAAATTGACTTAATATAATATTTTGAAACAACAGCCATGTGAAATAATTAGCAATGCTGTAACACCCTGTCTTCATTACTTTGCATCGTCACCCTTAATTGGTGTTGCTTTTCAAGACCCACAAATGCTTAAATGAGTTTCAATCTCTTTGTTATATACAAATAGGAGGGGAAATAATCTGAAATGCAATGTATTCTTCAGGGATTATATTTTCTTGAAAGAGGATTTAAGGGTCACGGAAATCTGCGCCCATCACCATCGGTTTATCTGAGGAAAAATTCGTGTCCTTTCCCATTGTGTAGGTGTTCCTGGGTTTGATGCCTTATCTTCCTCAGCGCAAATGTCTCTTGTCTTTGTAGGCCAGAAAACACACACAAATCAGTCAAAGCCAGCTACCATGCAGATATCAACTTGCTCTATTGGAGTGACGAAGAAGCAACGGTGGAGTTTAAAGACGTGCAGGGCCGCTGCACTGTGGTGTACGGGGAGGACTTGACAGGAAACATCCAAGATTACTCTGCCAGCGGCTCTGATCGTTTCTACTTTTTAGAGGTGACTTTTTCCACTATGTCATTGGTCCTGTGCAGTTTTTCACCAATATATTATCCAACACACTATAGGTTTTTATTCTAACCCCTCTCGTCCCACACCAACACACACTCCGAGCCAAAGATAAGTTACGGCATTTAATTAACAGAGAGACAGGTCCTTGGCAGCACACCGGCACAGACAAGCTTGGACAGCAATCCAGCACATAAGCCGTGGCAGCAATCCAGCCTGCCAAGCTCACAATAATGTTCTCCGACATTAGTTCTTGCGTTGACTTCTGCAAAAGGGGTGTGTGCACAAGCAGTCCTTTTATAGTCGGGAGAGGAGCCTAATGACCACCAGATGAGTGCAATTACCTCCTGTAACTGCGTAATTGCTCCTTACGCCTATTAGCTCTCCGGTGCCGAGCATCTAGGAACAACTCACTGCTGGCGTCCGGATCACACTCCCTTGTCTCCTCCCCACTGGTCGAAGGCTCAGGCGCCTCCTGGTGGCCAACCAGCCTCTCTGCGCCCTGCTCGGAGTCGGAACCCTGTCCAGGGTCCTCCAAAGCCGACTCATAGGGCCCCTCGCTGTCGGAGTCTGGTGGCAGCTCCAGCGGCTCCTGCTGGGCCACAACAATTATCCAACACACTATAGGTTTTTAAGAAGAGTTTGGACAACCATTTGTCTGAAATGGTATAGGGTTTCCTGCTTGAGCAGGGGGTTGGGCTAGAAGACCTCCAAGGTCCCTTCCAACTCTGTTATTCACAAGTGGGTGTCGTATCAGCAAGTGCTGCTATAGGTGGGGCTGGCTGATGTTTGAACTTTAGATTACCCCATTCTGCTTTGGAAGAGGGACATTAACGGAAGCCCAGTTGCCCTCTCACAGTTGAAATGAACTCCAGCCTACAGCTCATTCTACAGCTGCTGCCTAGACTTCCCATCAGTGCTTTCTGGAATCGATAAGAAATTATTAGAACTATCTTTGATGTGAATATAGGTGTGTTTTTTTTCCCCTTTTAATTTCCAGGCATATAATGCAAAAACAAAAAGCTTTGAAGACCCACCTTATCATGCCCGTAGTTCTGGAAATAAAGGGAAGGGGAAAGGGAAAGGGAAAGGTAAGTGATTAGTTGTTAAATGGTTTAAATCTTTGGTGGCTGGCAATATCTTTCCTGTAGAGAAAAATAAGGTGCCGAACCAGGTCAGTGCAAATCCTGCACAATAAAGAACTTGATAGGCTTCTGAGCACAGTTCAAGGTGCTCCTTACTTTAGCATTGGGGCTGGGTGTCTGAGGAACCGTCTGTGTTCTGACCCCCCTCGTTCCACGCCAAAGCACACTCCAAGCCAGAGATAAATTACAGCATTTAATTAACAGACAAACAAGTCCTTGGCAGCAACCCAGCACAGACAAGCTTGGGTAGCAATAAACACAGATAAGGCTTGGCAGCAATCCAGCCTGCCAAGCTCACACAAAGTTCTCCGACATTCGATTCTGTGTTGACTTCGGCAAAGAGGGACGTGTGCACAAGTAGCTTTTTATAGTCTGGAGAGGAGCCTAATGACCACCAGCTGAGTGCAATCACCTCCTGTAACTGCGTAATTGTTCCTGACGCCTAGTAGCTCTTCGATGGCGTGCATCCAGGAACAACTCACTGCTGGCATCTGGATCACTCTCCCTTGTCTCCTCCCCACTAGTCCAAGGCTCAGGCGCCTCCTGGTGGCCAACCAGCCTCTCTGCGCCCTGCTCGGAGTCGGAACCCTGTCCAGGGTCCTCCAGAGCCGACTTATAGGGCCCCTCGCTGTCGGAGTCTGGTGGCAGCTCCAACGGCTCCTGCTGGGCCAGAGCAGATAGCTAATATTCTAATAATTACTTTCTTGTTTACCATTAAACTTTCACAGACTAGATATTTAATGGTTTTAAGTAGCACTGAAAAAGATTTTTAAAAATACAATCCTGGCATGCTTACTTTGCAAACAAGGCGGCAATTCTTACTGCAAAAGGCACGTGTAGACATACTTTTTCTTCCTCGTGCAGGTAAGAGCAAAGGGAAATCTTCAGGAGCATCTGAATACAGCGAGTCTGAAGCTGCTGCGATGAAGCCCCCCAAACTTCGAAGTCTGGATGTCTTCTCTGGTTGTGGAGGCTTGTCAGAAGGGTTCCATCAAGCAGGCAAGGCAGTTTCGAAGGATGTTTGAGTGCATGGGAAGGGGGCATGAGCACATGGTTTTTACAGTAGAACCAACGGGGGTTTCCAGCCCTGTTTTATGGGATGGAAAAAATATTTTTGTGTACTTTTGGAAGCCAACCATCTAATATGAATTGTTCTGTTTTCATCATCCTGTTGTCTTCAGGAGTCTCGGACACGCTCTGGGCCATTGAGATGTGGGAACCAGCTGCGCAGGCCTTCCGCCTGAACAATCCAAGCACCACCGTGTTCACTGAGGATTGCAACGTCCTGCTTAAGCTCGTAATGTCGGGTGAGAAGGTTAACTCCCTGGGCCAGAAGCTGCCACAGAAGGGAGATGTGGAGATGCTCTGCGGTGGGCCCCCTTGCCAAGGCTTCAGTGGGATGAACCGCTTCAATTCTCGCACCTACTCCAAGTTCAAGAACTCCCTGGTTGTTTCCTTCCTCAGGTGACTGAAGTCAACGGTTGCGTTTCCCCAACTCTCCTTAGGCCAATCCTTATCCTATTGCACGTCCCCGCCTCCCAGCCTACTCGAGAGAATGTATGAGATCAGATCTATGTTGGGGTAGGGGAAGCCTTGTTGGGATGCGGATCTCTTGGGATAGGGGAAGACTTGTTGGGATACGGACTGGGTCTTTTGCCACAAGTTCTTGAGCAAGGACTGTGTGTCTGCTGTCCGCAAAGCCATTAAAACAGTGTTTCTCAACCTTGGCCACCTGAAGATGCGCGGACTTCAACTCCCAGAATTCCCCCAGCCAGCTCTGCTGGCTGGGGGATTCTGGGAGTTGAAGTCCACGCATCTTTCAGGTGGGCCAAGGTTGAGAAGCACTGCATTAAAACCTGGCTTTTCCGGCAGGCCTGGGGCTGTTGACCCCTTGATGGTGGTCCAGCCCCATCTGATTGCGTGTCTGTTGTGTTCCTTTTTAACTTGTTGTGTCTCATTGTTTTAATAATTCTTTTTTCATTCTGTAAGCCGCCCGGAGTCCTCCGGGATTGGGCGGCATAGAAATTCAATAAATAAATGAATGAATGAATGAATGAATGAATGAATGAATGAATGAATGAATGAATGAATGAATGTTGGGCTCAAGAGAGAGCATAGCTGACCCTCAGTGCTCTTCTCTTCTGCAGTTACTGCGACTACTACAGGCCAAGGTTCTTCCTGCTTGAGAATGTTAGGAACTTTGTCTCCTTCAAGCGTTCCATGGTGCTAAAGCTCACTCTGCGGTGCCTTGTCCGGATGGGTTACCAGTGCACTTTTGGAGTGCTGCAGGTATGATAGTCAGCCTTATTTTTTTATCTGAGGCTGGGATTGCACTGAACCATATTTGTGTGCTTTGCAGATTCACCTGAAGGCAAAGATTCCACTGGGTTTAGAGCTAAAAATTCTCTACCTGTATTTCCTCTGCAATATACTGATTCCTGGGTAGATAAATTTCATGTATCTGGACCAGTGGTGGGTTTCAAAAATTGTTCGAAAATAGGAAAATAGGATAACAAGGACAGGTGTGTAGTGGGAGATAGAGGGGTAATGATTTAGTACTATATAGCTCAAACCCCCAAGACGTCTATAGTTGGTTTCCCTATTTTTTAGAAAGTTAGATTACTGCTGGCATATTTTCAGATCATTGGTGGGTTTCAAAAATTGTTCGAACCTACTCTGTGGGTGTGGCCTCCTTTGTGGGTGTGGCTTGCTGCCCATGTGACCGGATGGGAGTGGCTTGCCGCCCATGTGACCGGATGGGAGTGGCTTGCTGCCCATGTGACGGGATATGAAGATGCCAACGACACTTGTCAGGACCACCTTAAATTACCCCACACACAGCACTGGCATGCATAAGAATATGATGTAAACTTGTTTTTTAAAAGGCATCTTTGGTTTGCGTTAAAACAACTTCAACACACGCAATGTTCTGATTGCACCACAAACACAGTAGTCATCCTTACCTTTCACAGAGGCACTGTGAGTTTTATAAATATGAGCATGATAATGTAGAATAATCATATCCAAGGACCAGTGGTGGGTTTCAAAAAATTTTGGAACCTCTTCTGCAGGTGTGGCCTGCTTTCCGGGTCCACTGGTGGAACCTCTTCTAACCGGTTCGGTAGATTTGACGAACCGGTTCTACCGAATAGGTGCGAACTGGTAGGAACCCACCTCTGATCTGGACAGTGCTAAATTGAGAAAGCTGATCTAGGAACTTTCATGGGGCTGTCATGATTTCTCAAGTCGATCTTGACTCCAGATGACTGCAGGTTCAGACAGTTTTCTTGGCAAAAATGTGGAAGTGTTTGGAGGGATTTTCCCCCAAGATGTTTTTCCACTTTGCAATCTAAAATTGTGAGGGGATGCTGGCCACCCAATTGACTTTTATGTCTAAGGGAGAACTAGAACTATCCCTGCTTCTAATCTAGCATTTTCAACCACTATACAGACTGGCTCTCAAGCAGTTTTTTTAGGGGTTGTTTTACAGACTCTGTGTTCAATTATAACAAGCTGCAAAAGAAAAGCTAAAGAAAGCTGATTCCATTGCCTGGATTATATCTCCCTGTCTCCCCTGGGACACCTGGCTGTTGTCTGTTGCCAGTATTTGGTCTAGTCTGCTCTTTGTCTGAAATGTCTTTCCCCAAGTAGCATGTCTAGCATGTATATCACAGACTTCCAGTGGACTGGAATTTTAGTTATATACTTTTTTATTTTCCATTTTCATAACATACAATCACACGTATACTATACATAGCCAGTATCCTATTGTATTAAGTAGTAATTACATCAGTTCCTTTTGTCATCAACGCCCAGAAAGATTAAAAACCCATTATTAGCTCTTCTGCTCTCCATTCACCTCTTTCTTCTACCTGTCTCCTACCTCCTTTCTTCCCTCCATCATCCTTTCCTACTCTACTTCCCCTTCTTTTCTCCTTCTCCTCTCTCTTCATTCCACTCCTCCTTATCCTCCTCATCTTCCCCCCTTACCCTCTCTCCTATCCCTCTCTTCCCATCTTTCTTCTCCCTTCTATTTCCCACTCTTCCTCTCATTGGTGTATTTCCACTTCCATATCAATATACTTGGCATATCTTAGTTTTAAAGAAAAAGTAAGAGAAGACAGTATACACGTGCAATCATATTACATTAAAATCTAACACCTCTCGTCAAATCTAATATACATCCCCCCCCCCCCAGCCTTCCCTCCCCTGACTTCCCAGAACCCATACCCATTCCAGTGGACTGGAATTTTAACATGTCAGTGTTTTAACGTGCTCTACATGGGGCAGCCCTTGAAGAGCATTCGGAGACTTCAGCTTGTCCAGAATGCAGCCGCGCGAGCGATTGTGGGTGCACCTCGGTTCACCCACGTTACACCTATCCTCCGCGAGCTGCACTGGCTGCCTATTGGTCTTCGGATACGCTTCAAGGTGCTAGTCGTCACTTATAAAGCCCTTCATGGTATTGGACCTGGGTACTTGAGAGACCGCCTGCTGCCAATCACCTCCAATAGACCGATTAGATCCCACAGATTAGGCCTCCTCCGTATTCCATCCGCTGGCCAATGCCGTTTGGCAACCACCCGGAGGAGAGCCTTCTCTGTGGCTGCTCCGGCCCTTTGGAACGAGCTCCCCATGGAGATTTGAACCCTCACCACCCTCCAGCCTTCCGCAAAGCCCTTAAAACCTGGCTATTCCGACAGGCCTGGGGCTAATGAGTCTTGTCCCCCCCCTCGAATGGTATGGTTGTTGTGTGCTTTTAAACTATGATATTGTTTTGTCTGTCTTTTTATTCCTTATTTGTACCCTTCCCCCTTGACTTGGGTTGTGAGCCGCCCTGAGTCCCCTTCGGGGAAAAGGGCGGCATAGAAATTTAATAAATCTAATCTAATCTTCCTTTTTTTAACTAGTATTTTATGGAACTAGGAATAGCGGTTACCATGCTAATTCAGTACAGAATGTTATAAAAGATTGGTTTGTTAAGAGAAAATACATCCTCTTCCTCAAATAACTTATTTTCTTCTCCTCGATTTTTCTCTTCCCCCTTCATCTAGGCTGGGCAGTATGGAGTTGCTCAGACCCGCAGAAGAGCCATTGTCTTGGCTGCAGCTCCTGGAGAGAAACTCCCCTTGTTCCCCGAACCCCTGCATGTCTTCGCTCCCCGAGCCTGCCAGCTCAGCGTGGTGGTGGATGATAAGAAGTTTGTTAGCAATATAACAAGGTAATTGCCAACTCCCAGGTCTTGATGGGGTTGCTTTCCTTGGGGGGCTGGAGAATGGGGCCAACAGTCTTGCAAGAAAGGGAAGCCTTTGCCCAGGTTCGCCTGGTGCGTCAATGGCGGCCCTACTTGGATCGGGGTGCACTTCAAACAGTCACCCACGCCCTCGTCACCTCAAGGCTGGATTATTGCAATGCACTCTACATGGGGCTACCCCTGAAAAGCGTCCGGAGACTACAGCTAGTCCAGAATGCAGCCGCGCGAGCGATATTGGGTGTACCGAGATACACCCATGTTACACCTGTCCTCCGCGAGCTGCACTGGCTGCCCATTGGTCTCCGAACTCAATTCAAGGTGTTGGTCATTACCTTTAAAGCCCTACATGGCTCAGGACCAGCGTATTTGCGAGACCGCCTACTGCCACATACCTCCCAACGGCCGATAAGATCCCACAGGGTGGGCCTCCTTAGGATGCCGTCAGCCGGACAGTGTCGGCTGGCGGAGCCTCGGAGGAGAGCCTTCTCTGTGGCTGCTCCGACCCTGTGGAATCAGCTACCCCCAGAGGTCCGGACCTCACCCACCATCATGGCCTTCAGAAAAGCTGTTAAAACCTGGCTGTTCCGGCAGGCCTGGGGCTGTTGACCTTATTATGTAGGGTCCAGCCCCGATCAGAACGTATGCGTGTTGGGGAATTTTTAAAATTATTTTTATTTTATTTTGTTTTTCTTTTGTTCTTGTAAGCCACCCGGAGTCCTCCGGGATTGGGCGGCCTATAAATCTAAGCAATTGAATTGAATGGCTGGGGGGTCTGTTTTTCATGAGCCAATGAGCCAAGGTGGCGCAGTGGTTAAATGCAGCACTGCAGGCTACTGCTAGATCAGCAGGTCAGCGGTTCAAATCTCACCGGCTCAGGGTTGACTCAGCCTTCCATCCTTCCGAGGTGGGTAAAATGAGGACCCAGATTGTTGGGGGCAATATGCTGACTCTCTGTAAACCGCTTAGAGAGGGCTGAAAGCCCTATGAAGCGGTATATAAGTCTACTGCTATTGCTATTCATACAAATGAAAGATAATGCTGAATAGTTGGGCGTCCCGACCTATCTGGAAAGCTCTTGTAACGTTATGCAGAGTCTGCAGAGCTGGCTAGAGAATTCTGGGAGTTGAAGTCCACAAGTCTTAAAGTTGCCAAGTTTGGGAACCACTGCGTTATGGAATTGCATCGTATTTTAGAAAAAGAGGAGAATCCAGTAACAATCAGCATTTAAGTTAAGTTTTTTCAATGTACTCTAGGACTTATTCGGGCCCATTCCGAACCATCACGGTCCGGGACACCATGTCTGACCTTCCCGAAATCAGGAATGGAGCGTCAGCACTTGAAATCTCCTATAATGGAGAGCCACAATCCTGGTTCCAGAGGCAAATTCGGGGCTCCCAGTATCAACCCATCCTCAGAGATCATATCTGCAAGGTATCTACTCTTACAGAGTTTGTCTGGTTTGAGTGGGTATGAGTTATCTTTAATATAGTGCACTGAAAGCAGAATTTCCTAAAATCAAGGACTGTTTGAAGCAACCGTTATTTGCATCCAGGAAGCCCCCCCCCCCCCCCCAAATTCCAATCTTAGAGTAGTAATGCTACTCCAAAACTGAGAAAATTACATAGAGCGAGATGCCGAGAGTAATGATTGTCTGTCTGGTCAAAACATAAGAAAATTATATTATTGAATAATTCCATATTGGTCTGCAACCCATTACCTGCTGGGTGATAGAAAGATCATTTTTACTCTTAACCTGCAAGAAAAATTGTAGAAAAACTTCCAACGTTTTATCACACAAAAGGAAACAAAATAATAATCGGGCAGTTCCCCCCGCCCTCCAAAAAAAAAAACCCACTACCTGGTATCTTGTGTTCGCCTTCCCTTTTCCCCTCTCCTTAGAAATTTCATCACGTTTGTGCGTACCAAGTTTTCCCGAAAATAAGATAGGGTCTTATTTACTTTTGACCCCCGAAATAAGTGCTTGGTCTTATTTTCGGGGAGGCCTTGTTATTTTTTGACGTGCAGGAGGCGGTGAGCAGAGGTGGTATTGCAATATTTTCGGGGAGTGCTTATTTTAGCGCATGCGCTCAAAAGTCCAATTGGGCTTATTACCCGGGGAGGTCTTATTTTCAGGGAAACAGGGTAGTACATTTAATCGTGACCCGACAAAAGCGCGAACGTCATAAGCGCGCCGACAACACCGCGGCGCTAAAACCGCGATGTCAAAAGCGCGCTGACAACAGCGCGCCGACAGAAGTGCGATTTAAGGTAAGGGTTAGGGTTAGGTTTAGGGTTCTGTTATGGCGCGCTTTTGTCGGCGCGCTTTAGGGCTAATTAGTCACTCATTCGGCGCGCGGTTTTGTCACCGCGCTTTAGTCACCGCGGTTTAGTCAGGCGCGCTTTTGTTGTGCGCGCATTTGTGGTGGAACCACATTTAATATATTGTAGGCTCAACAGAGATAGGAAGGGGGCATCCCCAGCGCTAAGGGTTAACTGTGCTTTGTCTTAACTAGGATATGAGTGCATTGGTAGCTGCAAGGATGCGGCACATCCCACTGGCCCCAGGTTCCGACTGGCGTGATCTGCCCAACATTGAAGTGCGCCTTTCTGATGGCGTAACCACCCGTAAGCTGCGCTATACGCACCACGAGAAGAAAAACGGGCGGAGCAGCACAGGATCTCTGCGGGGGGTCTGCTCCTGCGCTGAAGGTACAACACCTGGCTTTTCTGGTTAGAAAAGGATGGTTTGACGGGTCAGCCAAAGAATATGGCCATTAGCTCTTCAAAATAGAATAATAATACCTTAAACCGCTCTTTAAAAAACCAAAATGGTCAGAATCTCACTGGATCTCTATGTTCTCCCATGCAAACTTCACGAAATTTGCATCTATGGATTCTGCTGACCCCTTTCTAGTCAGCCCAGATTTAGAAGTTGGTTTTCAGCAGGACATCCAGTCCAACAATTTTTTTTTAAAGAGCATACTTTTTGTTGCTAACAAGAATTGCATAGCCAAAATGAAGTAAGTCCTGCTCAGTGAGAAGGGGATTCTTACTTCCCAAATCCCACAGATTAGGCCTCCTCCATATTCCATCTGCCGGCCAATGTCGGCTGGTGACTACACGGAGGAGGGCCTTCTCTGTGGCTGCTCCGGCCCTTTGGAACGAGCTCCCCATGGAGATTCGGACCCTCTCCACCCTTCGGGCCT
>NW_028261383.1:169218122-169225622 GCF_051295495.1 Thamnophis sirtalis | reverse complement strand
AGCTTGCAATGAACCCAGAAGATCTATTTCTCGGGTTCCTAACATTTCCATTTTGTATTCTTTCGACTTTTCTTTTGATTTAGGCACCCACGTCATGGAAGGCTCCGGGCGGATGGTTATCTCTGCTGTTGGAGTCAACTCACAGACTGGGATCATCTTCACTTTGTTGGGTGCTGGTGGGGAAGAAGAGGAAAAGAAAGAGAAAAAAGGTAAGGTCTGCTCTCTGGTCCAGGTAAGCACTTCCCTGGTGTACCTCTGCATGTCGGTCTTCATGCTCATATCAGCTCTCTTGTTGGCTGAAGCCAGGGCGTCAAGATGAATTTCGGAGCTGCTCCACATAAATGTCTTCAAAAACATCCAGCAGAAGGCATCTATAGTTTCTGCATAACTGGCCCAAGGATGACTTCAGGTTGATGGATCCTTATTATAATCTGTTCCTTTTCTGATCACGACATTTATTCATGCACCCTCCTCTTGAGCATTGCTTGCTTCCCCTTGTTATCTACCAAGGCTATTGATATGCCATTTAGATCCCTTCTGAGCCTTCTGGTTATTTTACACCCCAACCTAACCATCATTCCCAAATAGCACTGTCTAGGCTACTTCAGTTGGGTAGTCTACTTGTTAGGTAGAGTTTGCTAGGGTTGGAAGAGATCAGGGGTGGGTTTCAACCGGTTCGCGGCGGTCCCCGCAAACCAGTTGGTCGGCGAACCCGGAAGTAAGTAACTTCCGGGAACGGCGAAGGGCCCACCCGCCCGCCCGCGATCCTTACCCGGTTTTGACGAGTTCTGCGCTTCCACGCATGCGCAGGACGCATACAGCACCTGCGCGATCCTCCAGGAGCAGCTGGAGCATCGCACAGACGCTAGTACGCATGCGTGCACTGCGTGCATGCACGAGGACGCCACCGGCCCTGTTCCAACTGAACCGGTTGGAACAGGGTGAGAAACCCACCCCTGGAAGAGATGTTTATGCAGAGATATTTGCACAGAGTAGGTTGGTCATACTCTGGAGCAGTATTTCTCAATCTTGGCAATGTTAAGGTGTTTGGTCATCAATTCCCCAAATTCTCTATCCAACATGTCCATGCACCTTAAAGATGTCAATGTTGAGAGACACCACTCTGGGTCTATCTAAGAACTGGGGTAAAATAAATATTCTGGAACCATTGCTCAATGCTGGCTCAGTAGGACTGTTCCATATAACAATTTTCCCAGTACAATGCTCCCTACGATCAGTACTATGATTCTTAAATTCTCAAGAGAATCCTGGCTGGACATTTTTGGAGCTAAAGTTTCAAAGGCATTAAGTTGGGAAAGGCTGTTTTGGTAAAGCTGATTTATCACCTACTGTACCTTCTTTTAATTGAATCCCATTCTTTTCCAAAGATGCCTCATTTAGTGTTAGGAATCCACTCATCTTTTCTGCTCTCACCATTCCTTCCTTCCTTGGCTTCAGAAGCCTTCCTTACATGCCAGTGAAGTCCCTTGGCTGTCCTTCACGGTTCCACCACAAAACTGCGCTCGACTAAACCGCGTCCGACTAAACCGTGTAGCTGACGTCATCAACAGGGCGACAACAGCGCGGAGACAGAAGCACGCTGTAAACCCTAAACCTAAAATTAACCCCTAAACCTAACCCCCCTAAACCTAATCCTAAACCTAACCCCCCTAAACCTAATCCTAAACCTAACCCTAACCCTAACCCTTAGCCTAACCCTAACCCTAACCCTAACCCTAACCCTAACCCTAACCCTAACCCTAACCCTAACCCTAACCCTAACCCTAACCCTAACCCTAACCCTAACCCTAACCCTAACCCTTAACCTAACCCTAAACCTAACCCTAAACCTAACCCTTACCTTAAGTTGAATTGACTTGCTTTCAAAGCGCTATTTAAAGCGCCCTTCTTTCTCCGCGCTGGCTGTTGTCGCCCTGTTGATGACGTCAGCGACGCAGTTTAATCGGGCACAGCTTAGTCGAGCGCGGTTTTGACGGGTCACGGTCCTTCACTGCGTTCTGACCCCTGCTTTGTCACCTTCATCTCCCTGTACGACTGGGAGAAGGTATAAAGAATCCAAGCCAACCAATCATAGGCATTGCTCATTGCTCAAGCCATTCATCCATGTGATCAGTTTATTTGAAATATTGTCCCAGCAATAGACAGAAAAGTGACTCCCACCCAGTTGGGAGAACACTGAAAGGGCAATACTTGTGCAATAACACTTGAGTCAGTACATTTGGATGAATAGTGCTGAAGTTTGACTCAGCACTCTGAATTATGGTTCATCGGGGGTTTTTTTTGGAATCGGCCTCAACAAGGAACTGGGCGCAACTCAAAAGCTTTGGCATTTGCTTCATTGTCGTTGCATCTTCCGTATAGCAAGACTTATTAACCATGTTAACTCTCTAAGAAATTAGAAAAACTGCGGCAGCCTCTTCCCCTATCAGTGTAAAACAAATAGCCAATGTTCAAAGGAAAAAAAAATGGTGCAAGAGAAAACTTTTCCCTTCTGCCTAAATTCCATTTTTTTAATCCCCATCTGAATAATAAGCAACCTATTTCTGTGTTAGCTTGTTATTTACGTTGAAAATTGTATTGATTTAGTGCTGGCTCTTAAAAATCTACTACGGTGCAATTAATCCCTATTCAAAGAACAATTGAGCCAAGGGGATAGTAGCACTGAATCCCTCTTAGCAAAGGGACTTTAAATAAACGGCATCTTAATTTATTACCTTATTTTGTTCTTTCCAAATATGTTTTATTTTCATTTTCATTTCATACAGTCACATATATACTGTGCATGACCGGGGCCATATAACATTGAGCAATAAACACAGCCATCCTTGTCAACAATACTCCCCAAGATACAAACCCAATATACCACTTCAACCCTCCATACACCCTTTCTTTCACCCCCCCTCCAACTTTCCTTTCTCCCCTCCATCATTCCCCTCTACCCTACTTCCCCTACCCCTCTATCACTCCTCTCTCCCAATACACTCCCTCCCTTCCACCTCACCCTCCTTCCGATCCTCTCTCCCACCCTCTCTACCCCTCTTTCTTCTTTCCCTCTGCTCCTCCCTTCGGTGTATTTCTACTATCTATCAATATATTCAGCTTCTTATTTTTACACTAGAATTAAAAAGGCAACAGTATACAAGTGCAATCATGTTACTTTAAAATCTGGCACATACTATATTTCCCCCCTCCCCCCTATGACCCCACCTCCCTTCCCCCCCCCCGACTTCCCAGAGCCCGTACACGGTGTAGCTTTTTATCAAACACAGTCTAAGATATATTAAAGCCAAAGAAATTTTTTTTTTAAAAAAAAAGGAAAAAAGAAAAAAGGAAAGAGAAAAAAAAATCAGTAAAATCTTTGCGTTGAACTCAGCTTCTTGCCATTACACAAACTTTAAGCAGTTTACATTGTTCCTAATCTGTTCCTAACGGCATCTTAATTTATTACCTTATTTTGTTATTAACCAGTCTAATGGGGAGTTCAGGGGTTTTTATGTTGTGGATTTTTCATGTTGCAAGCCTCTTGGAGTTGTGCGTGAGTCGGGTGGCCATGTACATTTGCTTAATTAATTAATAAGATAATTTGTTCGTAGACCCTGACGGTTTCTACAACGCTTCCATTTTTTTTTTTTTGACGAAAACCCATTTCTGTTAATCTGAAACTTCTGCTGGCTGAACCATTGCCGATGTCTCAGTCAAAAACTGTGTTAGCCAATCACTGTCAACCAATCTTCCTCACCCAATAGATTTCACATTACTTATTTAACCATCTCTCTCCATAATAAGTTAGCTTCCTGTTTTATCCTTTTCCTTCCTGCATGTCTTCTTAACATTCCCTGTTCCCAGGTCATTGTCGGAAGATGCATGCTATACTGTGGTGACTTTACTCTAGTTAGTTATTTGCAAGTTAGCAGACATAACTCTGGTCAGAATCTGGATGTGAAATTGTTTGGGAATCCCATCCTACATACACTTTGCCCATCAGAGTCAGTTTAAATCAGTGACGTGCAGTCAGGGGAGGCAGAGCCTCACCACTGTCATCATAAAAAAAAAATGTAAAAGGAAAAAGGCAAGAGCTGAGGTCAGGCTGAGCTAGTTGCTGCCAGAGTCACAGTGGATGACTCTGCTTAGTGCTTAACTGTTTAAAAAAGCCTCTTAAAAAAGGAGGAGGAGGGAGAACCACGTGCCTCATTGAGTCTGACTTTATGATCACTCGAGCAGAGTTAAGCAAGGGTTAAAAGCCGAAAAATTCCTTATGTAGATGAGGCACGTGGTTCTCTTGCCTCCTCCTGTAGAGGGCACTTTTTAAGAGGCTTTTTTAAACAGTTAAGCAGAGTCATCCATTGGGGACTCTGGCAGCAGCTAACCCAGCCTGACCTTAGCAGCTTTTGCCTTTTTCCTTTTACATTTTTACATTTTCATGATGGCAGGCAAGAGTAGAGTTGAAATCCTCTGTGATTGTGAAACAGCTGGAAAAGGTATGTGGGTCGGAGGGAAGAGGAGGAATTCAAAATTAATGTAATTTGTAAGTAATTGTAAGTAATTTGTGTGTGCGCGTTTGTGTGCGTGCGTGTGTTTGTTTCTTCACTCAAACAAACACTCTATCAATGCTTTAGTCAGTGGGGTGTCGTGGGAGAGGACTGCCTCACCAGCCATAAACCTCACCGCACATCACGGGTTTAAATGCAATGGTAAATTGGCCCACTGTCATAATGCATTAATAATTAGCACAGTGCATTAATTCAAGTGCTAAGCGATTGCATCCAAAATGATACAATACCATCCATCATCAACATCAGCCATGATGAGTGTTTAGTGCCACAATAATTATCCATTATTTTCACTAATATAAAATATAGTTGCTTGTTAGCAAATGTGGACTGAAGACTGACGTATTGGTGGTTTGTTTTGGAGGGCTGTGATGTTGAAACTAAGATATCATGTATCTGGCAGAGCAGAAACCTGACTCCAGTTTTTCTTGCCTCTTTGATGGAGCAGGGAAATTATTCATCACTACACTGTTGACTCCTCACTTCAAAACCTTCATTTAGTTGTGAACAATATAGGAGGGAAGTTTTCTCCCATGACCATCCTGGGCAAGAAAGATCACAAGTACTTTAAAATGATACCCTTCCAACCAGGGGTGGGTTTCAACCGGTTCGCGGCGGTCCCCACAAACCGGTTGGTCGGCGAACCCGGAAGTAAGTAACTTCCGGGAACGGCGAAGTGCCCACCCGCCCGCCCGCCCGCGCTCCTTACCCAGTTTTGATGAGTTCTGTGCTTCCACGCATGCGCAGGATGCATACAGCGCCTGCGTGATCCTCCAGGAGCAGCTGGAGCATCGCACAGACGCTAGTACGCATGCGTGCGCTGCGCGCGTGCACGAGGACACCGCCGCCCCCGTTCCAACCGAACCGGTTGGAACGGGGTGAGAAACCCACCCCTGCTTCCAACTTAGTTTTGGTAGGGTCTGGCCTACAAATTATCTATTAACAACTCAGTATCAGAGAAAACTAAGTAGAAATTAGGAATGAGCCTAACTAATTGTAATTTAATAAATTTATATGCCACCCAATCCCATAGGACTCCGGGCGGCTTACAAAATACAAGAGTAAAAATTAAAAGTTAAAAATATAGGGAAAGAGGAAAACAGATTTAAAAACAACACACCATACACTCAACCTAGGTGGGGCTGGACCTCGTTCATCGGGTCAACAGCCCCAGGCCTGCCGGAACAGCCAGGTTTTAGTGGCTTTTCGGAAGGCCGAAAGACTGGGAAGGGTCTGGATCTCTACGGGTAGATCGTTCCACAGGTTCTGGCTCAACAATCTAAGCAAATGTCTTTACTAATCGTCTTGTCTCTTTTTCCTATTATCTTCCACCACACTCCACTTTTTTTCCCCCCCTATGGCCTATGCATATCTCAACAGAAAATAAAATTAAGAGATGAGTGAACAAGTCTCCTGCCCACTCCTCTGTCTTCTAGATCTAGCTTTTGGATGAAGACAGGTATCAAAAATAGTGGAGATGGTTAATAGCATCTCCACAATCTTTATAGAAACATATAAGGGTGCAGGATTCTGCTCCTCCTCCCTCCTCTTCCCCCCTCCTCCTCCTCTTCCTTTTCCTTCCTCCTTCTTCTTCGGGAAAAAGTAGTTTTTTTCCAGTATTTTATGTTAGTTCAGCTTGAAGGATGATACCTTTCCCATCTCAGAAACATCTGATCAAAAAGATTAAAAAAAAAGTAAGTGAGAATTTTGGTCTTTTTTTTAATTGAGAATTTTTTAAAAAAACTTTTACAAATATTTGCTTCCCTCCCCTCACCCTCCCCCCAACCCCCCCCAACCTTCCCCCTCCCCGACTTCCCAGAACCAATACAGCATATAAATCTTTAACAAAAACATTCTAAAATAAACTTTAAAAAAAGTTAATATCATCTTTCACAAGAAGTGATGCTGTCACTACCAGCATCAACCAAAATCATCACATGGTCAGTTGTGATTTATGAAGAAGACTTCTATCATCTTTTTAAAAAGTCATGCTGGGACAACCATGCTGGGTTTAGTTTCTTCAAGGAGAACGTGCTTTGGTAGAAAAGGGTGTTTCTTTTTCTTTTTAATTGAAAATTTTGAAAAAAAAACTTTTACAAATATTTACCTCCCTCCCCCTACCCTCCCCACCCAACCCCCCCCCAACCTCCCCCCCCCCAGCTTCCCAAAACCAATACAGCGTATAAATCTTTAACAAAAACATTCTAATATAAACTTAAAAAAGTTAGTATCATCTTTCATTTGAGCTTTAACTCCTCCTTGCTAGGCTACCTCTAAACAGATTATATCATTTCTTGTTTCTTCAGTCATAAACTATCTGGAATTACTTAGTCCCATATTTATTTTGAGTATCTTCTCCATCTTCTCCACTCCAGTTTATATCTCTCGTTTGAATGGCCCTTGAGATATGCTGATATTTTAGCCATCTCTGCTAGTTTTGTTACTTTTAATGTCCATTCTTGAATAGCAGGCAAGTCTTCCTTCTTCCAGTATTGCACCACCAGCAGTCTAGCTGCGGTTATTAAATGCAAAATCAAAACATCAAAAAGACCAAGCTCAGGACCACCGCGAGGAATGAAAATACGAAAATAAAATTGAATGGTGAAGAGATAGAATGCATGGAAAAATTCACTCTCCTGGAGTTGCAGATTGTTCAAAGCGGTGAATGCAGCCCAGAAGTGCAGCATCAGATTGCACTGGTTCATGCAGCAATGATGCATTGTACATGAGTTGATAATGGAAAAGCAAGGGCATCAGCCTGGCAATGAAATGTAGTTTAGTGCGCTCGAATGTGTCCCCCTGTAGCTACCTATGGTTGTGAAAGTTGGACCTTAAAAAAAGCAGGACAGGAAGAAAATCAGTTCATTTGAGCTGTGGCATTGGAGAAGTCTCCTGCATATTCCTTGGATGGAAAAAGTGACCAACAGGT
>NW_028261383.1:169165622-169213122 GCF_051295495.1 Thamnophis sirtalis | reverse complement strand
TGGTCCTTGAGATATGCTGATATTTTAGCCATCTCTGCTAGGTTTGTTACTTTTAATGTCCATTCTTGAATAGTAGGCAAATCCTCCTTCTTCCAGTATTGCGCCACCAAAAGTCTTGCTGCAGTTATTAAATGCAAAATCAGGTTAGTCTCTATAACTGTACAATCAGTAATTATACCTAACAAAAATAACTGAGGGGTAGACTTTATCCTTTTTTTTAAGAACATTTTGCATAAACCACCATATTTTTAATCCAAAATGCTTTAACCTTTTTACTATTAGTGTTTAAAGTGGAATGTACTAAGAAAAAAAGAGGGTGTTTCTTTTTCTTAGTCCATTCCACTTTAAACACTAATAGATCTCCTCTATGTTCATTACTATATTTACATTTCTCCCAGTTCCGCATATCCCATTGTCAGGGTTCCAAGTAACACCCCCCAACAAAATGTTTTCTACTCTGTTTTCACTTAGCCTGTTTGAGCATCTTATCCTTGAAATCGGCAGAGATTCCACCCTTTTCCTTTTTTTTACAGGAACCTAAAAATATCCCCCCCTTTTCAATATATACAATTGATTTCAATATAGCGGTACATTAAAGCCACCCAATGAGGCTCATTTCTTCTAACTACAGCTATATTTTGCTTGCCCTTGCATTAATGATCCTCAGCCACGTGTTCTACAAGGCTACAACCCCTGCCATATCCAACCAGCCATTGCCTGTTGGTTTGCAATAATGGAAGCTGCAGACCAATATAGCAATAGCAGTTAGACTTATATAGCGCTTCATAGGGCTTTCAGCCCTCTCTAAGCGGTTTACAGAGTCAGCATATTGCCCTCACAGTCTGGGTCCTTATTTTATCCACCTTGGAAGGATGGAAGGCTGAGTCAACCTTGAGCCGGTGAGATTTGAACCGCCGAACTGCAGATAGCAGTCAGCTGAAGTGGCCTGCAGTGCTGCACTCTAACCACTGCACCACCACGGCTCTTATATAATTGATGGGGATCAGCTAGGAAAAGACTAAGTGACTAAAGCCTACAGAGCATATTGGGAGGAGTTTTATCACAATCCATGCTCTCCGTAGTATGTATGTGTGTTTGTGTGCGTGTGTGCGTGTGCGTGTGTGCATGCTTGTTGCACTGGTGCTGTGTTGTCTGTTCTCAAGCGTCCTGTGTTTGTCGTTCCCTTTTTCTGTTGTAGGGAAGCAGCAGGATGGGGCTGTGGAGAATAATCAAAACAAAGGTAAATGTTTCTCCATCGTATCTCTTGTGCGCCTCCTCCATTTAGTTGGAATGCCAGCTATATCAGAAAGACATCACCTTCTCCAGATCTTGATAGTCTAGTTCAATATTTTTTTAGTTATACCATAAGGTCCAATGCATTCTTTTTAACAACTATTTTTCCCCAACAGTAATAAGTCCAGATCTGATGATCCCGAGGTCAAGATATTTAAAACTTGTCTATTCATTTATTTTGTTTGTATTTCATATTTTTTTTAGTTTGCAAATGTATCCAAGACAGTGGCGGGATTCAAATAATTTAACAACCGGTTCTCTGCCCTAATGACCATCTGGGCAGGTGGGGCTCGGTGGTCATGTGACTGGCTGGGCGTGGCCAACTCAAGGTCACTCAAGTCGATGGGTGCTTCGCCTTAGCTGTTACAATGTAATAAGGGTTAACCGGAGAAGCAGTTTCTGTAAGCAGGTCAATAAAGATTAGGCTAGAAACAACACTAGAATGTTTCCTTCCTGCCTTCCTTACAGGATTAGCGCTGTAAAGTGGGGAAAAACATTCTCATTATTATTTCTTCCAACAACCGGTTCTCTGAACTACTTAGAAAGTTACCAACCGGTTCTCCCGAATAGGTGCGAACTGGCTGAATCCCACCACTGATCCAAGATCACAGCGCTGAAGATATTAGCTAGATGGTTTATAAAAGTCTACACATGGAAAATGAAACTCGGAGAACCTCTACAACCCATTAGTTAATTAAGTGTTATCAAGTTCAGTTCATCACTGTAGGAATAAATATGTGTCATTTTGACCTGTCTTTTAGCTCTTCCAGGAACATGTCAATCATCCGGTACTAGGACCAACCAAAATACAGCAAACCAGCTGTATTTAGGGTCATAATATATGTCAGTGATGGCTAAAGGCTTGGGCACACCTTTTTCTAAAGGTGTGCCCAAATTGTGTGCATGCGTGCTATCATGCACGCATGCATGAAACGCCCACTTGTGCATGCATGCATGACCTCCATACACACATGCACACATGACACACACACACGTGGGAGTGAAAGCCTGAAGTCTGGGAAGGGTGAAAAGGGCCTTGGGAAGGCCGAAAATCAACTGAGGGCTGCCGTGCTGGCAAATATTGCTCCGCATGCAACCTGTGGCATTCGTGCCATAGGTTCGCAATCACGGATATATATGACAGTGTTCTGACCCTCCTCCTCCGTCCAATAATGAAAGCCGAGACACGCATAATGAGAATGTCTTTTAATAGCAAGTCCAGACTCTCGGTGTCTGAAAGCCAAATAAACAAATAGAAAAGGACTTTGGCAGCAAGTCCAAGAAACCTTGGCAGCAATGCAAACAAACTCTGGCAGCAATCCAGCCTGCCAAGTTTGTTTCTCTTTAGTCTAAGCGTTGACTTCTGCAAGAAGGATGTGGCACAAGCAGTCTCTTTTATAGTCTGGAGAGGAGCTTAATGACCATCAGCTGAGCATAATTACCTCCTGTAATTACATAGTTGTTCTTGACGCCGAGTAGCCCTTCGACGGTGTGCATCCTGGAACAACTCACTGTTGATTTCTGGATCACTCTCTCTTGTCTCCTCCCCACTGATCCAAGGCTCAGGCACCACTTGGTGGCCAACCAGTCTCTCTGCATTCTGCTCGGAGTTGGAACCCTGTCCAGGGTCTTCCACATCCTCCAGAGCCGACTCATAGGGCCCCTTGCTGTCGGAGTCTGGTGGCAGCTCCAACGGCTCCTGCCGGGCCACAACAGGTAGTTAGCCTTAAATGTTGGAATTACATCTTTAGAGGTGCTGTCGAATCTTAAGATACTAGAGTATAGTAGCAATTGATGTTTGAATGACTGTGAATTTAGTCTTCAGATTTAAGTAAACCCATCTGGTTAGCAAAGAACAGAATTTTTTTTAGAAAAAGGAAGATGGTGGATGTTGAGGTTTTTAGGTGGAAATTGTTTGTTGGATAATGCAATTTTGTTAGATTGGTAGATAAGATCTCAATGCATCTCATTCTGTACAGCCACTGGCCATGGCCACCACAACTGATAAAGGCTGGATTTCAACATCTGGATGCCCACATTCCCACCTTGACCTAACACACAGAGTTTTAAAGGGGACCTTACCCAATCCTGGATTTTCTACCAGTTTGCAACCTAGTACTAGAGGCATGCAAATATGTTTTACTCAGGTTCTACTTTCTCTCCATGTCTAAGCTAAAAGAAGCATGGTTCCATCTGCAAAATAATGTCAGGGTTGCTTTGGCAAATCAACGTTCTCTATAATATTGGCAAAAAAGGAAAATGATATATATGGTACTAAGATGCTATACTAGATGTCTGTATTGCTGGATTTTGAATTGAAGGTTGAACTTTTTGAGCATTGAACCTTTTTGGCAGTAGGCCTGTCAAATGAGCTTCTTTCCAAGGAAGAATAAAATGCAACATGACTGTTTAGAAAAATAAGCATCGTGTGCCAATGACAGTGTTGGCAAAACTCCTGTTAAAGCATTGGAAAGTAATGGCTATTCAGACTGGTTCCACCACAAATCCGCGAAGCCCTTATCCACGGAGACATAAGCGCGAAGACTAATTTGCGCCGTTCGAAGCGCTAAGGAAAAACGCGACCCTACCGCGATGACATAATCGCGGAGGGCAAATCCGCGCATTCACAAGCACTCAGTACCCTAAACCTAAACCTAACCCTAAACCTAACCCTAAACCTAACCCTAAACCTAACCCTAAACCGAACCCTAAACCTAACCCTAAACCTAACCCTAAACCTAACCCTAAACCTAACCCTAAACCTAACCCTAAACCTAACCCTAAACCTAACCCTAAACCTAACCCTAAACCTAACCCTAAACCTAACCCTAAACCTAACCCTAAACCTAACCCTAAACCTAACCCTAAACCTAACCCTAAACCTAACCCTAACCCTAAACCTAACCCTAAACCTAACCCTAAACCTAACCCTAAACCTAAACCTAAACCTAAACCTAAACCTAAACCTAAACCTAACCCTAAACCTAACCCTAAAACAAACCCTAAAACAAACCCCTAAACCTAACCCTAAACCTAACCCTAACCCTAACCCTAAACCTAACCCTAAACCTAACCCTAAACCTAACCCTAACCCTAACCCTAACCCTAACCCTAACCCTAACCCTAAACCTAACCCTAACCCTAAACCTAACCCTAAACCTAAACCTAAACCTAACCCTAAACCTAACCCTAAACCTAACCCTAAACCTAACCCTAACCCTAAACCTAAACCTAACCCTAAACCTAAACCTAAACCTAAACCTAAACCTAAACCTAACCCTAACCCTAAACCTAACCCTAAAACAAACCCTAAAACCTAACCCTAAACCTAACCCTAAACCTAACCCTAAACCTAACCCTAACCCTAAACCTAAACCTAAACCTAAACCTAAACCTAAACCTAAACCTAACCCTAAACCTAAACCTAAACCTAACCCTAAACCTAACCCTAAAACAAACCCTAAAACAAACCCTAAACCTAATCCTAACCCTTACCTTAATTGAAATCGGCTTTCTGCCGTGGCGCCGTTTTAAAGCGCCCTTCTGTTGCCGCGCTCTTGTCGCGGCGGTGATGACGCGCGATGATGACGTCGCGGCTTTAGCGACGCGCTTATGTCTCCGCGGATAAGGGCTTCGCGGTTTTGTCGTGCCACGATTCAGACTTAAAAGAGCTGAGTGTCTTCTTCAATGGACAGATTGCCTTTCTCTAGGTTCAATATGCATTGAATGAATCAGAGAAAAGTATGCCCCACCTGTGATGCAAAATTTCTGGACCTATCATGAAAATAAGTTTTATTCATCCATGGCAGCCGAATAGCATTTCTATAAGGGATCCTAATGTTTGTTGAAAATCTCTTTCTCTTTATGGAACCTACATTTCTAGACCTCAATGGGAAAATAACTGCAGTTAAAGCAGCCTAGGTTGGTTATGAAGATGTGTTCTATGGTTCCACCACAAAACTGCGGAGGACAAAATCGCGCTCGCCGAAAGCACGCATTTGACGTCATCACAGCGCGACGAAAACATCGCGCTGTGATCGAAAAATGTAAAAATAAAGCGAAAACCTTACCCTAACCCCCCCCAAACCTAACCCTAAACCTAACCCTAAACCTAACCCTTAACCTAACCCTAAATCTAACCCTAAACCTAACCCTAAACCTAACCCTAAACCTAAACCTAACCCTAAACCTAACCCTTAACCTAACCCTAAACCTAACCCTTAACCTAACCCTAAACCTAACCCTAAACCTAACCCTAAACCTAACCCTAAACCTAACCCTTAACCTAACCCTAAACCTAACCCTAAACCTAACCCTAACCCTAAACCTAACCCTTAACCTAACCCTAAATCTAACCCTAAACCTAACCCTAAACCTAACCCTAAACCTAAACCTAACCCTAAACCTAACCCTTAACCTAACCCTAAACCTAACCCTTAACCTAACCCTAAACCTAACCCTAAACCTAACCCTTAACCTAACCCTAAACCTAACCCTTAACCTAACCCTAAACCTAACCCTAAACCTAACCCTAAACCTAACCCTAAACCTAACCCTAAACCTAAACCTAACCCTAAACCTAACCCTTAACCTAACCCTTAACCTAACCCTTAACCTAACCGTTAACCTAACCCTAAACCTAACCCTAAACCTAACCCTTAACCTAACCCTAACCCTTAACCTAACCCTAAACCTAACCCTTAACCTAACCCTTAACCTAACCCTAAACCTAACCCTTAACCTAACCCTAAACCTAACCCTAAACCTAACCCTAAATCTAACCCTAAACCTAACCGTTAACGTAACGCTAAACCTAACGCTAACCCTTAACCTAACGCTAAACGTAACGCTAACGCTCTAAACCTAACTCTAACCCTTAACCTAACCCTAACCCTAACCCTAAACCTAACCCTTACCTTTATGTGAATCGGCTTGCTTTAATTTTAATTTTATTTCAATTTTTAATTTTTTTCGTCGTGCTGTGATGATGTCACATGCGCGCTTTCGTCGAGCGCGATTTTGTCCTCCGCGGTTTTGACGGGTCACGGTGTTCTATACATTGGAAGAACTTCCAAGAAAAAAATGCGTGGGAATGATGTCCCAAAGGTCCTTTTCCAAGCGGCAACTGGATTTTCTTTGGTTCTTCTTGAAGTCATTTCATTTCTCATCCAAGAAGCTTCTTCAGTTCAGAATTGAGGAAGCTTCTTGGATGAGAAGCAAAATGTGTTCAAGGAAAAACGAAGAAAGTCCAGTTGCCTCTTGAAAAGGCACCTTTGGGTCAACCATGATCTGTAGGACTGAGAATCATGAGAATGGCGGTACTTTTGTTTAGATAACTAGTGTGCATGGATGTAAAGTGAGAAAGCTTAGAGGAAGAGCGATAATTTAATTACTGATGGTTAAATAAGCCATAGTGACTTAGTCCACAGGTTATGAGAAGTGACAAAGTCATAACTCATTTGTAGTGTATAAATCGGTTCCACCAGAAAACCGCGGTGGACTAAAGCGCGCGCGACGAAACCGCGTACCTGACGTCATCACAGTGCGACGAAAAAAGCACGCTGTGAGCGGTAAAGCTAAAATTAACGCGTAAACCTAAACCTAACCCCCCCAAACCTAACCCTAAACCTAACCCTAAACCTAACCCTTAACCTAACCCTAAACCTAACCCTAAACCTAACCCTTAACCTAACGCTAAACCTAATGCTAACCCTTAACCTAACCCTAACCCTAACCCTAATGCTTAACCTAACCCTAAACCTAAACCTAACCCTTAAACTAACCCTAACCCTAACCCTAAACCTAACCCTTACCTTAACGTGAATCGGCTTGCTTTAAAAGCGCTTTTTAAAGCGCCCTTTTTTCTCCGTGGTCGTTGTTGTTGCGCTGCTGATGACATCAGCGACGCGCTTTAATCGGGCGCGCTTTAGTGGACCGCGGTTTTGTCGTGCCACGGTATAAATCCAGGTCACACTTAATATTAGCAATCAAAATATATTTTACAACAACACCATTTCCCTTAAACAACTTGCTACATTCAGAACAGAAATGCAGAATAGAAAAGCACAGGTCTATTATAATGAACTATGATGTTGCCTGGGAACGCACTTTATAAAATTCCAGGAATGAATCATGCAACTTGCGGTAAAAAGTGATTTTGAAAAACCACAACAGCCTTAGCTAACATTGGGCAAATTCTGCTTTACCCAGTATATCCATTTTGATTATGGCAACGGTTGCAAAATTACAAAAAGAACCACAACTTATTGCATTTATGCCTTCAACAGAAGTTCAAACCTCTTTCCAAGACTTAAGATTTTTTTTTTAAAAAAGTACTTAGTTCACTGAACTACAATTGGTTGGATTTATATTTCGCTTTAAACCATAAGCCACGGTTTATAAACCGCTATGTCTGGCTTCACATATCTTGCTAACCCAAAACTGAGCATCATGGTGGATTAATACCAAATGTGCGTGACCCGTCAAAACCGCGGTCCACTAAAGCGCGCCCGATTAAAGCGTGTACCTGATGTCATCAGCAGCGCGACAAATACGACCGCGGAGAAAAAAGGGTGCTTTAAAAAGCGCTTTTAAAGCAAGCCGATTCACATAAAGGTAAGGGTTAGGTTTAGGGTTAGGGTTAGGGTTAGGTTAAGGGTTAGGGTTAGGTTTAGGGTTACGTTAAGTGTTAGGGTTAGGGTTAGGGTTAGGTTAAGGGTTAGTGTTAGGTTTAGCGTTAGGTTAAGGGTTAGGTATAGGGTTTGGTTTAGGGTTAGGTTTGGGGGGGGTTAGGTTTAGATTTACGCGTTAATTTTAAGTTTACCGCTTACCGCGTGCTGTTTTCGTCACGCTGTGATGACGTCACGTACGCGCTTTCGTCGAGCGCGCTTTAGTCTACCGCGGTTTTGTGGTGGAACCCAAATGTGATTTCAGTTACAGGCAATAAATAACTTTTTTTTTTCAGGAGATCACTACACTAGAAAAGATCTGCCTTGTTTTTTTATAGCTTACCAGGATATTGTTTATGAACAACTGGATCAAGGAAAGTAAAACACACACACACACACACACATATGCACAGAAACAGAAGGGCAAGCATAGTAGCAGAATTATAACAGAGTGTCAGCACTTCTGGGTGGAACCATATTTGCTCCTTTTCTCTCCCCAGCCAAGAAACAGGATGGGGCAGTTGCCATGGAGATGCAGCCTCTGAAAAGTGCCGAGGGTGGTGAGATGGAAGAGCGGGAGAAGAAGAAATCCAGCGTGCCCAAAAAAGAGAAATCTGTCTTGCAGGGGAAACTCACCAAACTGGCCGTTCAAATTGGGAAAGCAGGTACGGGGGCAGTGAGGTGGGGGGGGGGCGGCTGCATTGGACACTTTCCTTTGGGAAGGGAAGTTGAGCTTGGAAGCACCGTTGCTAATAAAGGAATGAATAATATCCTTGGCTGAGAGGAGGTCAGTTGTGCAGCATGTATGAATCAGGCAAGGATTTGTCTTTTCATTGATGTCACGTTAATTACTTACCCAGCAGTTACTCTTTGCCAATGTTCTAATCCAGTTTTAATAGTGTTAGAGGGATAATGAACCAACCCTGACACTGAAACGGCACTCGGGGTCATGGGAAGCCTAATTCATCCTGCTCTCTGCCTTCTGAGATAAGCATAGCAATAGCAGTTAGACTTATATACCGCTTCATAGGGCTTTCAGCCCTCTCTAAGCGGTTTACAGAGCCAGCATATTGCCCCCAACAACAATCCGGGTCCTCATTTTACCCACCTGGGAAGGATGGAAGGCTGAGTCAACCCTGAGCCGGTGAGATTTGAACAGCCGAACTGCAGAAATGCAGTCAGCTGAAGTAGCCTGCAGTGCTGCATTTAACCACTGCGCCACCTCAGCATACAGTACATGAAGACGCAGGTATGCCTGTTCTTACGATGGGCAGAACTGTGGAGTTATAGTTAAGGCGGCTCAGCTAAGAAAATGTAATATCAAACAAATTGGGATATCATGTAGAGGTGATGTATTTATCTGAAAGCTGATTCTTTGAATTTACTATGTATCGGTTTTATTACTGCATTTAATCTGTTCTTTGTTGATTACTTTATCCTGTTTTATTGTGTTTTATTTGATACGACTGTAAGGCTAATCAATTAATGAACTACTTATTAAAGCTAACTCTGCACTCAGGAGGATGGAGGGTATAAATATATAGTTGAGGTTTATTCGATTTATATGCCGCCCTTCTCCCAAAGGACTCAGGGCGGCGTACAACATTAAAAGAAACACATACTACAAAAGTTAAAAAGAAATTAAATAGGATATCCCCAAACCCAATTAAAATTAACAATGACACATTTTTTAAAAAGAATTCAAATTCAAATTAACAATAACCAATACTTTGATTTGTATTGTTCAGGCCAGGCTGGCTTGCTGGAAAAGCCAACTTTTTAGGGTGCGTCGGAAGGACCGGAGGTCGGGGATTATACGAAGCTCCGGGGGGGCAGCTCATTCCAGAGGGAAGGCGCTCCCACAGAGAAGGCTCTGCCCCTGGGGGTCACTAGCCGACACTGTCTGGCCGACGGCACCCTGAGGAGGCCAACTCTGTGGGATCGCACTGGACGATGGGAGGCTACCGGTGGCAGTAGGTGGTCTCGCAGGTACCCCGGGCCTAAGCCATGGAGCGCTTTCAAGGTCATAGTATCTGGTAGATAATTTGCTGCTAATTAAATTGGAATTTTCGACCCATAAAGGCATTGCAGTTGCACCCAATTGCCCATTACCCATTAAGGCACTTATTCTTAAATGGGTCTGTTACCTGTAGTATGGGGGACCCTTAAAAACTGGTCCTTTGGTGGAATCAACCTTGCCGAAGTGCCGGGCAGATGCTGCTGGGAAGCTGAATTTCCCATCTCTGTGAGTTGGAAAAAAGACATTATTATAACGTTACCATGACTCTCCCTTAGGTTCATATTATAAATATAGTAGAAAGGGAATGAGATTGCTCTTCTTTTCTCCAGATACCTGTTTTGTTTCCTTGACCAGCCTCCCTCAATCAATTGTCCGGCAGATGTTTTGAACTTCTTTAATAGCTTTCACTCCCATTCTAGAGATCTATGTTGCTGAAAAGCGAGGTTCCACCACAAATTCGCGAACGACAAAAGGGCGCCTGACTAAACCGCGGTGACAAAACCGCGGTGACAAAACCGCGCCGACGAATGAGTGCTGAAGCGCGCCAACAACAGCGCGCCGACAGAAGCGCGCTGTAACCTAACCCTAAACCTAACCCTAAACCTAACCCTAAACCTTACCTTAACTTAAATCGCGCTTCTGTCGGCGCGCTGTTGTCGGCACGCTGTTGTCGTTGCGCTGTTGTCGGCGCGCTTTTGACATCGCGGTTTTAGTGCCGCGGTTTTGTCGGCGCGCTTTTGACGTTCGCGCTTTTGTCGGGTCACGGAAAAGAGATATAATCCTGAGGCCATCAGCTTGGAGAAGGCTGTGTAGACAGCAACAGGTCCCATCCGTTCCCATTTTAAGAGTGGAAATTTGTGGAATTGACTGGGCCTTGTGCCAAGAAGCCCTTTGGGGAATTTTCTTCTCACATTCTAGCTTTTAAATACAAAATGTTCTCAAGACACAATCTTATTTGCAGGGTGTGTAATTTCACAGATTCAGGTCTTGCTGTTGCATCTGACTGTCTCTCTTCTTCTTCTTTATTTTCTCCAATCCTGCTAGGGCTGGTGATGTCAGCTATCACAGTCATCATCCTTGTCCTGTTTTTCATCATTCAAGCCTTTGTTGTTGAAGGGCAGACGTGGATGTCTGAGTGCACTCCTGTTTACGTGCAATACTTTGTCAAGTTCTTTATTATTGGGGTCACCGTCCTGGTGGTAGCTGTACCCGAAGGCTTGCCACTGGCTGTCACCATCTCTTTAGCCTACTCTGTCAAGGTAAGCATTATATCCTTAGTGCCTTCACTGGTTTTCGCTAAAATACATGGCTGGATCCTTAGCTTGGATCCTCTTGCGTCATCTGCTCCCATAAATGTTCTCTGGTGGCCACCTCCTTTTGAAGCTCTGGTGCAAGTCAGCTTAACAGGAATGACTGAGAAGATTGTGGACTAAATCACAAGGGAAATCATCATCAATCGTCTTGAAAATTATGCAGCCATTATTAGGAATCAGCATGCATTTGTCAAGATCTATTTTCACCAGATTACCGGTTAATTCATTTTTAAAAAATCAGTAATTTACTTCATAAATTATAGGAATACCAACTTTTGAAGAAGTATCCACGGTACAGTGATCAGCAAGCTACTTTAAGCATCAGTGAAATAGGACAATTAGCTAGATTGTCATTAATGGTTAGCTGTCTAATGACTCTCGTCCAACTAGAGTAAGGTATCATTCCTGTATCTAATGATCTTTAATTTTTGGACTAATAATTGGGGATGGAAAGGCTAAAGGGATGCTTATCCAATGTGCAGAGGAAACAACAGTGTGTGGAAGGATAGAAATAATATTCAAATAAAGCAAAAGTATCATGATAGGTTATAGAAATGAAAGCTACAGCATGAAATGTAACAGGGCAAATGCAAAATCCTTTAGGTAGGAAGCAATAATCAGTCATCCACATACAGAATTGGGTTGGGAAAAAAGATCTTAGAGGAATTTTATTTTATTTATTTTTTTTATTTAGCATATGGCATCTACAGAGGTCAAGCTTCTTAGAAGAGTTGATTACCCACTGAATATAACTCTACAGCGTGATATGGTTGCATAAAAATACAAATGTATATTTTGGCACTTGGAGAGGATCAGGATCATTAAGGGGTACTCTGGATACACTTGGCAGCTGGAATTTTGTCCTTTAAATCCTCCAATTCCCCCCAAAACAAGGACTCAAAATTTGCCCTCGTCTATTCTTGGAACACTGCAGGAATGCAAGTGGGTGGGATGGTGGGCCCTAATTTGCTCACTCTTCTCCTTTTGGAAAAAAAAAATATGCATAATTTTAATCTCTTTTACTGACTATAGAAAATGATGAAAGACAACAACCTGGTCCGGCATTTGGATGCCTGTGAGACCATGGGCAATGCCACGGCCATCTGCTCGGACAAGACAGGGACCCTTACCACCAATCGCATGACAGTGGTACAGTCCTACATGGGTGACACTCACTACAAGGAGATGCCTGAGCCCAGTAGCCTGACATCCAAGACACTGGATCTGCTGGTGCATGCCATTGCTATCAACAGTGCCTATACCACCAAGATACTAGTGAGTAGTAGCCCCTTTTGGGAAACACTCCTTCCTAAGGCTACATTGGTCCATAACTGCAGTACTATTATGCAAGGCGGGAATCTATGGATTCTGTTGAACTATAGTTCCCATCACCCTTACCTATGTTGGCTACAGTCTTGGGAAACGTAGCTCCCTGTGAAATAAACAAGTATTATTATCTCCATGATAAGCAGGTTAAAGAATAAGGGTGATATGGGGAAGGGCTAAGACTAACATCTAACACTGGTGTAAGATGTATCTCTGTACTTTGACTTGAAGCGACATTTAAGTTGGGAACAATTAGTAGTAAATTAAAAATAGCAGACATGAAGAAGAGCTAAAATTCCCCAACAGTTGGAATGCTAACAAGCCACGCTCTTAAGTTTCCGGAGAAAAGTCCAGGTGGAGAAAAATGATCTATCGTTAATGTTTTGAACGGCAAGCAGAAAAAACAGGTGGAATCTCAGGAAACTCAAAAGAAAAGGGCAGGTTTCTTGAATATCTCTAACAACCATCCATAAATATGGAGAAAACCAGACTGGCCATTTAGGAAAAGAAAGCTGAATTCGTGCAAAATGGATCTGAAGATTTTCTGCCTTTAGTTCTGGGCGCTGTGGTCTTCCCCCAGGTAGAGCTAAAATACAGGTTGGGGGGGGGGTTCCTCCTAGATTCTCAGCTCCTGCTTGTAGAGCAGGTGGTACAGCTTTTGCACAAATCTACCTTGTGTGCCAATTGCCCCCCCCCCATTTCTCCATTGGGACGTCCTATTTGCAGTCAGCCATGCCTTGGACAACTCTTGTCTAGTCCAAGTGAGGACTGCATGGGGCTGCCCTTGAAAACTTCTCACCACCGATCCAAATACAGCCATGCAAGTTGTTATGGGATGTACCTTGCTATGCCCATTCAACATAACATGGACTTTCAGGTCTGACTGTTACTTATAAAGCCCTTCATGGCACAGAGCCTAATTATTAGCTGAAGAGCCAAGGTGGCGCAGTGGTTAAATGCAGCACTGCAGGCTACTGCTAGATCAGCAGTTCAGCGGTTCAAATCTCACCGGCTCAGGGTTGACTCAGCCTTCCATCCTTCCGAGGTGGGTAAAATGAGGACCCAGATTGTTGGGGGCAATATGCTGACTCTCTGTAAACCGCTTAGAGAGGGCTGAAAGCCCTATGAAGCAGTATATAAGTCTAACTGCTATTGCTATTGCTATTGAACTGCATGCTTTGGATTACCATCCAGTAAGATTTAACCGAGTTGGCATCCCTGCCCCTCAGGAGTGGCATCTGGTGGGGATTCAGAGATGTGCCTAGTCTGTCACCACACCTGCCCTATGGAATAGCATTTCTGGTTGAGATATTAGAAGAAGAGAGGCTGAACCACAGCATCAAATCCCATTTTGTTCTAGATCCGTCAGCTTAGCCATTGTTTTCATTTCCTTGGCAGGCTCTAATGAGCTCCAGTTAGCGATCAGACCAGTTGTGAGAGCTACTGGATCAGGCCGCCATTCAGCAGCATCTGCAAAAAGGTTATTTCTATTTAAGGAGGAGAACCTATGACTGCTAACTGTGGAGTTATATATCACTTGGGATGCAGCTGAATGGAAGCCTTTCCCAGTCTTGGGGGCACATATAGAAAAGATTTCATTCTTGAAGGCATAAGGATGAGTGCTAAAATTATTTCTAGTTCTGGGACGTACCGTCTGCAGATTGTTACCCAATTTCCTTCTGAACCAACAAAACTCTGGTTCACTGACAAATGCACGCTTGACAAAAGCGCGCCGACGAAACCGCGGTGAAAAACCGTGAGTTTTCGTGCTGACGAATGAGCGCAGAAGCACGCCGACAACAGCGCACTGATAAAAGCGCACCTTCAATGAACAAGTAATAACCGCGAGTTCTAAACCTAACCCTAAATCTAACCCTGAACCTAAGCCTGAACCTAACCCTGAACCTAACCCTAAACCTAACCCTGAACCTTACCTTGAACCTAACCCTGAACCTAACCCTAAACCTAACCCTAACCCTAACCCTAACCCTGAACCTAACCCTAAACCTAACCCTGAACCTGACCCTAACCCTAACCCTAACCCTAAACCTAACCCTAAACCTAACCCTGAACCTAACCCTAAACCTAACCCTAACCCTAACCCTAACACTAACCCTAACCCTAACCCTGAACCTAACCCTAAACCTAACCCTGAACCTGACCCTGAACCTAACCCTAAACCTAACCCTAACCCTAACCCTAACCCTAACCCTAACCCTGAACCTAACCCTGAACCTAACCCTAAACCTAACCCTAAACCTAACCCTAACCCTAAACCTAAACCTAAACCTAACCCTGAACCTAACCCTAACCCTAACCCTAACCCTGAACCTAACCCTAACCCTAAACCTAACCCTAAACCTAACCCTGAACCTAACCCTGAACCTAACCCTTACCTTAACTTAAATTGCGCTTCTGTCGGCGCACTGTTGTGGGCGTGTTGTTGTAGGCACGTTGATGATGTTGCGGTTTTCTCACCGCAGTTTCGTCGGTGCACTTTTGTCGTGCACGCATTTGCTGGGTCACGCCAAACTCCAGTGGAGGAAGTCAGCACAACTTGGAGAAAAGTGACCAGAGCGGAGTGATAAATCCCTGATCCTCCAGATGTTGCTGAAGAAAAACTTTCATCATCCCTTATGACTCATGGTATTGGCAGAAGCAGATGAAATTGTAAACCAGCAACATCTGGGGGATCAATCTCTAGAGTCTAGACTAGAGGGAGGGTTTAGGATACTGTTTTTTTTAAATCTCTTCAGAAAGGGTAATTCTCCAGAATCACATTCCAAATACTTACCTTGATAGGCTATCAAATTGCTGTTTTAACGGCTTGCTCTTTCTTTAAAAATCCTACTGTTGTTGACAAAACACCGTTTGAAGCTTGACACGCTTGATAAGAATGCTGAAAAGTTTTAAAGAGATCTAGACTTCCCAAAACAATTATTAAATCAATTTTTCTATCACATAGATGTGCCTTAGATCAGGGGTGTCCAAACTTGGGAACTTTAAGACTTGTGGACTCCAACTCCCAGAATTCCCCAGC
Organism: Thamnophis sirtalis; assembly: GCF_051295495.1. Lineage (NCBI taxonomy): Eukaryota > Metazoa > Chordata > Lepidosauria > Squamata > Natricidae > Thamnophis > Thamnophis sirtalis. The sequence goes on along the minus strand of NW_028261383.1, from coordinate 169,197,462 downwards.
CTGGCTGGGGAATTCTGGGAGTTGGAGTCCACAAGTCTTAAAGTTCCCAAGTTTGGATATCCCTGCCTTAGATTCAAAGGCAATTTACAAACCTGAATTCTGGCAGCCAAGAATTTGATTCAAATGATCCGCCATCCCCATTCCTTCACGCACACACCGTTTCGCAGGGAGAAGTGATGACGTTAGAAGAATTGAACTGGGTGTCTCTCCTTTCTGACCTTCCGTTTCCTTCAGCCTCCAGAAAAAGAAGGGGGTCTCCCACGCCAGGTGGGCAATAAGACCGAATGTTCACTGCTGGGCTTTGTGGTTGCCCTCCGACGTGACTACCAGCCTGTCCGCGAGCACATGCCAGAGGAGAAACTCTACAAGGTTTACACCTTCAATTCTGTCCGAAAATCTATGAGCACCGTTATTTGCATGCCTGATGGCGGCTATCGCCTCTTCAGCAAAGGCGCTTCCGAAATTGTCCTCAAAAAGTGAGTCTTCTCTGCCTTATATAAATGGAGAAAGGGGACCTTCCTACGGACAAAGGCTACCATCTTAAAGTCGGTTCCACCACAAAACCGCGTTCGACTAAAGCGCGCTCAATGAAACCACGTACCTGACGTCATCACAGCGCGACGAAAAAAGCACGCTGTGAACCCTAAAGCTAAAATTAACCCCTAAACCTAAACCTAACCCCCCTAAACCTAACCCTAAACCTAACCCTTAACCTAACCCTTAACCTAACGCTAAACCTAACCCTAACCCTTAACCTAACCCTAACCCTAACCCTAACCCTAACCCTAACCCTAAACCTAACCCTTACCTTAACTTGAATCGGCTTGCTTTCAAAGCGCTTTTTAAAGCGCCCTTTTTTCTCCGCGGTCGCTGTTGTCGCACTGCTGATGACGTCAGCGACGCGGTTTATTTGGGCGTGCTTTAGTGGAGCGCGGTTTTGTCGTGCCACGCTTAAAGTCGGCAAGACTATCTCGTCTTGTGAAACGTGCCCCAGCGTGGTCCATATAAGTCCATTTAGTTCCCTATGCTAACCTTGAAACATTCCCAATCGAAATATCCCAGGAATTCTTCCGACTATAAAAAGTGAGCATTTTTATCTGCCTGCTATTGGAATCCAGACAAAGAGTTCATTTTGGATTGAGAAGCAGGCTAAAGAAGCTCAAATAAATATGAGTCTATGGCAGTGGTGGGATTCAAATAATTTAACAACCGGTTCTCTGCCCTAAGGACCATCTGGGTAGGTGGGGCTCGGTGGCCATGTGACTGGGTGGGCGTGGCCAACTCAAGGTCACTCAGGTCGATGGGCGCTTCGCCTTAGCTGTTACAATGGTAATAAGGGTTAACCGGAGAGGCAGTTTCTGTAAGCAGGTCAATAAAGATTAGGCTAGAAACAACACTAGAATGTTTCCTTCCTGCCTTCCTTACAGGATTAGCCCTGTAAAGTGGGGGAAAAACAAAATGAGATTTCTTCCAACAACCGGTTCTCTGAACTACTTAGAAAATTACCAACCGGTTCTCCCGAATAGGTGCGAACCGGCTGAATCCCACCACTGGTCTATGGTGATGAGCTAAAACTAAGAGCTTCTCTATGACTATCTTTGTACTTCATTTGAGGATACATTCGCAATGGAGACAATCAACAACGAATAAAACAGCCAATTGTGAGGGACAATCCCCCCCCAAAAAAATCAAGCAAGAAACAAGGAGAAGCAGGAACCTATAAACAAGTTCTATCCCTCTCTTCAACTTTTCCAGTTGTAGTTAATAATGCGGTTAAGAGCATGCCTAGAACAGTGCATGTTACACCTTTGTTCTGAGCTGCGTTTTGTTGGCAATTTGCTTTTGAGTCCAGCTCAAGGTTCTGTTTTTAACCTATAAAGCTTTTGTATGCCACACGTGCAGTGGTGGGTTTCAAAAATTTTTGGAACCTACTCTGTGGGTGTGGCCTTCTTTGTGGGAGTGGCTTGCTGACCATGTGACCTGGTGGGAGTGGCTTGCCGGCCATGTGTTTTCTCTCTCTCTCTCTCTCTCTCTCTCTCTCTCTCTCTCTCCTTCCTTTTGTCTCTTTTTCCTTTTTTTCTTTCATCTCTCTCACTTTTTCTTTCTTTTTTCTTTTTTTATTTCTTTCTTTCTTCCTTTCTTTCTCTTTCTCTCTGTGTGTGAGTCTGTGTGTTTGTGTGTGTGTGTGTGTGAGTGTGTGTGGGGGGGGCAGTGGTGGGTTTCAAAATTTTTTGGAGCCTCTTCTGTAGGTGTGGCCTGCTTTCCGGGTCCACTGGTGGAACCACTTCTAACCGGTTCGGTAGATTTGACGAACCGGTTCTACCGAACAGGTGCGAACTGGTAGGAACCCACCTCTGCTAAGCAGCAAGGATTCTGTATAAACTCCTTTTGGTGTACGTACGTACGTATGTATGTGTGTGTATGTTCATCCCTCTTACAGGTGCACAAACATTCTAAATAGCAACGGAGAGCTTCGCACCTTCCGGCCCAGGGACCGAGATGAAATCGTAAAGAAAGTGATCGAGCCCATGGCCTGCGATGGGCTGAGAACTATCTGCATAGCCTACCGTGACTTTCCAGCAGGGAAGGAGCCTGACTGGGAAAATGAGAATGATATTGTGATAGATTTGACCTGCATTGCTGTGGTGGGGATTGAGGATCCTGTGCGACCAGAGGTAATGGCTGGATGGAGGTGGGTTTCTCTGAACAAACCTACCTTCGTGCCCCTTCGGATTCTCAGTCCCTCCCTAGTGGATTTTGTGCTGTGTTGTGTTTTGTTTTGTCAGGGAAAATCAACCCTTAAGTTTCCAATCTCCCATTTCTTCCCAATGACTGATCAAAGCTGAAACAGGACAGGGCTACAGTAAAACTGTTGGGTAGTAAAAACAAATTGAGGTAGTGTAGCAGTGGTGGGTTTCAAAAAAATTTCGAACCTACTCTGTGGGTGTGGCCTCCTTTGTGGGAGTGGCTTGCTGCCCATGTGACCGGATGGGAGTGGCTTGCTGCCCATGTGACCGGATGGGAGTGGCTTGCTGCCCATGTGACTGGATGGGAGTGGCTTGCCGCCCATGTGACCGGATATGAAGATGCCGACGACACTTGTCAGAACCACCTTAAATTACCTCACACACAGCACTGGCATGCATAAGAATATGATGCAAACTTGTTTCTTAAAAGGCATCTTTGGTTTGCATTAAAACAACTTCAACACACGCAATGTTCTGATTGCACCACAAACGCAGTAGTCATCCTTACCTTTCACAGAGGCACTGAGTTTTATAAATAGGAGCATGATAGTGTAGAATAATCCTATCCAAGGACCAGTGGTGGGTTTCAAAAATTTTTGGAGCCTCTTCTGTAGGTGTGGCCTGCTTTCCGGGTCCACTGGTGGAACCTCTTCTAACCGGTTCAGTAGATTTGACGAACCGGTTCTACCGAATAGGTGCAAACTGGTAGGAACCCACCTCTGCTGTAGAGGGATGGAATAGGGTCTTGTGCTTGAGAATGGGGTCGGACTCCAAGGCCTCTTCCAACTCTGTTATCATGTTATTCTGCTTTCAGCAGTCACTATGGCCTAGCGGACAAGCACAGCTGCTTCAATTCTGTAATACAGATAAATAGCAATAGCAATAGCAGTTAGACTTATATACCGCTTCATAGGGCTTTCAGCCCTCTCTAAGCGGTTTACAGAGTCAGCATATCGCCCCCAACAACAATCCAGGTCCTCATTTTACCCACCTCGGAAGACAATAGACAATAGACAATAGCAGTAGACTTATATACCGCTTCATAGGCCTTTCAGGCCTCTCTAAGCGGTTTACAGAGAGTCAGCATATTGCCCCCAACAATCTGGGTCCTCATTTTACCACCTCAGAAGGATGGAAGGCTGAGTCAACCCTGAGCCGGTGAGATTTGAACCGCTACCTGCTGATCTAGCAGTAGCCTGCAGTGCTGCATTTAACCACTGCGCCACCTTGGCTCTTAATGGAAGGATGGAAGGCTGAGTCAACCCTGAGCCGGTGAGATTTGAACAGCCGAACTGCAGAACTGCAGTCAGCTGAAGTAGCCTGCAGTGCTGCATTTAACCACTGCGCCACCTCGGCTCAGAGTTGTCTTGAAATAGCCCGGAATTAAGCTTCATAACAATAGCTTCCTTTCCATTTAAGAAAATAGCAATAGCAACAGCATTTAGACTTATATACCACTTCATAGTGCTTTTACAGCTCTCTCTAAGCGATTTATAGAGTCAGCGTATTTCCCCCAACAACCTAGGTCCTCATTTTACTGACCTTGGAAAGATGGAAAGCTGAGTCAACCTTGAGCCAGTCAGAACTGAATTCCTAGCAGGTCGGCAGAATTAGCCTGCAATACTGCATTCTAACCACTGCTCCGTCACGCAGGGAGAATCATGTTTTTAATCCTTTGGCTACAAAGACAAGTTTGGAAAAACTTAATACATTTTTAGAGGCCAGAGAGAGTTGCTACAGGAGATTTCCATTGGTCAGATCCATTGGGATTTCTGTGCTAAATAACAGCTCTCTCACTTTTGCTAGCACTTGTGAAACCAGCATAATTGTTTCAACTTTTTAAAAGACACGAAGCACTTTACGTGATAAAGTATTTGACTGTCAGTGCAGAGAACAAAGAACTAAGGCATATATTTTAATTATCCTGTGCAAGGAAGCATTTGTGTTAGTTTGTGTGAAAAGAAGACAGAGCTTTGCATCGTGGATGGGGAACATGATTAAATAGAGTGAAGTCAATGGATAGGTTTTTTTTTCCCCCTCACTATATACATATATAGATAGATTGTTTTCATCCTCAGTCTAATGACAATGAATTTCAACAACTCTGGCTTTAGGAAAAGGCTTTTAAGATGAATAATATGTCTCCTAGGCAGGATTGTGTCCTCCTGACATTAACCATCTATTTTAGTTGAGCATTGTGACTGTGACACAATATCAGGACAAATGTGTAGATATATCTTAGCAGCCTGGATGAGAAAAACAAAAATATGCTGAAGCTGCCCACTTACATTTTAAAGAAAAAAACTAGGGTTATGATTCAGGGGTTCCCCCCCCCGGCTTCTACTTTATGTTGGGGTTCCAAGTAACACCCCCAACGAAAGAAGACTCCAAGACTTGAGTTTCCTCGAAGTTCCATTTTATTAAAGATGTCATATTGGCACATCTGGGAAAACCCAAATCTGAAAGCTTCCAGGTTTTCCCCACTCAAGTGAAAGTTCAAATCCCTGCCCAGCACCCACATGTCCATCACATGTTCCAATCAGGCACCGTTCCAACTGGAGATGCCTCCAAGTCACACCCCTCCAGGTGCAGGGCAAGGTGGCCTTGAGTCTCTGAGAAAGGAGTGTTATTTAGACTATGCAGTATATCTCCCATGCTCCACATAATCTCCCCTCCCATTTTCCCACAGCAGAAAATGTGTCAGGCCTGAAGGCCCAATGTAAAAGATGCCTTCCAGGCGGGACACTTTCCACAAATTTGCTAGTTGTTTTAGAGGTGAAATAGTGATTAATTGATGACTTTGGATCAGTGACGTGCGGTGAGGTTTATGGCTGGTGAGGCACTGACACAGGGGTTTCAAATTTTTTTAGACTTGTGGACTTCAACTCCCAGAATTCCACAGCCAGGCATGCTCAGTTCCGATTTAAAGCGACCGCATTTGTTTTTCTCCTTTGCGAAAAAGTTTTCCTTCATTCTTTTTCTTCTCAGACTAGATGAGGCACCTCGTTCTCCCGCCTCCTCCTGTAGAGGGCACTTTTTTAGAGGCTTTTTTAAACAGTTAAGCACTAAGCAGAGTCATCCACTGTGACTCTGGCAGCAACTAGCTCAGCCTTTTTCTTTTTACATTTTTTTTTCTTTTCATGATGACAGTGGTGAGGCTCTGCCTCCCCTACTGCACGTCCCTGCTTTGGATATGAATCCAGCAAGGAAATCTGAATTATGTTTCGGAAATATAAAACTAAGATTCCCAATCTGGATGTCAGATTCAATACCGAGGTGGAAAAACAAGAAGTGTGTTATGCTATAAGCAATCAATGCCTTTAATTGGATATACCGTGTGTCCATTTTCCAGGTGCCAGAGGCCATCCGTAAGTGCCAGCGTGCTGGCATCACTGTCCGTATGGTGACAGGAGACAACATCAACACAGCTCGGGCCATTGCAGCCAAATGTGGCATCATCCAACCAGGGGAGGACTTCTTGTGTCTGGAGGGAAAGGACTTCAACCGAAGGATCCGCAATGAGAAGGGAGAGGTATCAAAGAGGCTGTTTTAAGTTTTTTGGAAAGGTGCTATTCAGTGACGTGCGGTGAGGTTTATGGCTGGTGAGGCACTGACACAGGGGTTTCAATTTTTTTTAGACTTGTGGACTTCAACTCCCAGAATTCCACAGCCAGGCATGCTCGGTTCCGATTTAAAGCAACAGCATTTGTTTTTCTCCTTTGCGAAAAAGTTTTCCTTCATTCTTTTTTTTCTCAGACTAGATGAGGCATCTCGTTCTCCCGCCTCCTCCTGTAGAGGGCGCTTTTTTAGAGGCTTTTTTAAACAGTTAAGCACCAAGCAGAGTCATCCACGATGACTCTGGCAGCAACTAGCTCAGCCTTTTTCCTTTTACATTTTTTTTTCTTTTCATGATGACAGTGGTGAGGCTCTGCCTCCCTTGCCCCCCCTGACTGCACGTCCCTGGTGCTATTCCTGCAATTTCAAAGTCAGGGAGATAAGTTCTGAAATAGCAGCTTCCCTCCTCAAAGGGCTTGCTCAAATGGAAATTTGTTTGGAGATCAGGAAGAGGATTCCCCCCCCCCTTAAACAAGAGATCTTCAATGTGAACAAATCTCAGTATTTTCCATTAACTCCAATCATCAGGAAGATTCTGAACACCCTTCACCTTTTTTTAAAAGAAATCCCCACAAAGTTCTCATACCAGAATTTCCACACTAAGGACTTACAGCACCTCCTGAGTATCATCCAGCCATCCTAGAAGTGATATAAAGTCTGAGTGCATTATTCCGGCCAGTGATGGTTGGGTGCCTCCAGGAGATGCTATAAATTGACGTGGCACGACAAAACCGCGGTCCACTAAAGCGCGCCCGATTAAAGCTTGTACGTGATGTCATCAGCAGCGCGACAAAAAAAATTAAAAATAAATTAAATTAAAATTAAAATTAAATTAAAGCAAGCCGATTCACATAAAGGTAAGGGTTAGGGTTAGGGTTAGGGTTAGGGTTAGGGTTAGGGTTAGGGTTAGGGTTAGGGTTAGGGTTAGGTTAAGGGTTAGCGTTAGGTTTAGCGTTAGGTTAAGGGTTAGGTTTAGGGTTAGGTTTAGGGTTAGGTTAAGGGTTAGTGTTAGGTTTAGCGTTAGGTTAAGGGTTAGGTTTAGGGTTAGGTTTAGGGTTAGGTTAAGGGTTAGGCTTAGGGTTAGGTTTGGGGGGGTTAGGTTTAGATTTACGCGTTAATTTTAAGTTTACCGCTCACAGCGTGCTGTTTTCGTCATGCTGTGATGACGTCACGTACGCGCTTTCGTCGAGCGCGCTTTAGTCTACCGCGGTTTTGTGGTGGAACCGTAAATTGATGGTGCAGAAATGAGCTAAGGCAAACTTCCTATGTTCTCCTGTACTACACATACTACTTCTCTATATTTATAGATAGAACAAGAACGCCTTGATAAAATCTGGCCGAAGCTGCGAGTTCTGGCTCGATCATCACCTACTGATAAGCACACCCTGGTGAAAGGTAAGATCCCACCGATCTCTTGGTCCTCAGTCAAAACGGGGTGGTGGGAAGTAGAATTCCCCGGGATTTGGATTTATTTCCTGTTCCAAATCAAACTCCAGATATGCAGCCCAGAATTTCTCTGAAAGCATGTCCACCTAACGATGCAAACAGCTCTGGGATGTATGTGGATCGTAGCCCACTGGCCACTGGCTAACTCACATTCTTGACCTTCAAGGCATCATTGACAGCACTATTGGGGACCAGCGCCAGGTAGTCGCTGTCACTGGGGATGGAACGAACGATGGACCCGCGCTCAAGAAGGCCGATGTGGGCTTTGCCATGGTAAGAGGAGTTGAACTGAATTCCCTCCCCCTGTGTCCACAGGGACATCCACTTCACAGGGAACTAGGGTGAAGACACACATAATATAAAAAGAGAGCTCACAGCATGTCCTTCATCTGTGGGATGAGCCCAGCATCCTCCTGGCGTCGCAGCGGCAGTGACAGATGTACGTACTAGTTAACTCAATGCTGGCCCAGCCGCCATCAGCCCTTCCGTTCCCCCTGTGCTTGGTACAGGCAGGGTCTGCCTTTTCAAAAAAGCAAGCAAGTGCTGTATGTATGATTATCTGCTTATTGCCATTTTCCATGGAAATGAATGCAAATTGCATGAGGGGCCTGGTGGGGAGGGAGGTGCCATGGAGGCACCATAGCCATCAGTTAACTCTGCGCGCATAAGCAATTTCTGCAGATTTGCGAGGGGTTTTTTTCCCCCAGGATTTGATCTTGCAGATGAGCCAGGTGGTTCCACCACAAAACCGCGCTCGACTAACTGCGCTCGACTAAACCGCGTAGCTGACGTCATCAACATGGCGACAACAGCACGGAGAGAGAAGCACGCTGTAAACGCTAAACCTAAAATTAACCCCTAAACCTAAACCTAACCCCCCTAAACCTAACCCTTAACCTAACCCTAAACCTAACCCTTAGCCTAACCCTAAACCTAATCCTAACCCTAAACCTAACCCTAAACCTAACCCTTACCTTAAGTTGAATCGGCTTGCTTTCAAAGCGCTATTTAAAGCGCCCTTCTTTCTCCGCGCTGGCTGTTGTCGCCCTGTTGATGACATCAGCGATGCGGTTTAATCGGGCGCGGCTTAGTCGTGCGCGGTTTTGACGGGTCACGGAGCCAGGTGACCTTGAACTGAAAAGAGGGGGCCCAGATCCAAGGTATCCCGCTACTCTGTATCAGCATTGATGCCAAAGTTATGAATTAAATGGATTACATCCAACTTAAGAGGCTCAGCCATGGGAAATCATTAGCTAATTTAAATATCAATCAAATACCTGGAGCTGGAACTTTTTAAAAGGTATTAATGACTACAAGCTCAATAAACCTTAGAGCCGAGGTGGCGCAGTGGGTAGAGTGCAGTACTGCAGGCCACTTCAGCTGACTGCTATCTGCAGTTCAGCGGTTCAAATCTCACCGGCTCAGGGTTGACTCAGCCTTCCATCCTTCCGAGGGGGGTAAAATGAGGACCTGGATTGTTGTTGGGGGCAATATGCTGACTCTGTAAACCGCTTGGAGAGGGCTGAAAGCCCTATGAAGCGGTATATAAGTCTAACTGCTATTGCTATTGCTAAACCTCCATCCAGCCCATTCCTACTGACCATCAATACAGTTCTGGATAAGCAGTAGCCAGTCTGCAATATGAGAGAGGAAATATTGGGAATTGTATCTCTGTGGTGGTTGCTTTTTCCAGATCAGGAGCAGGGATGTCACTTCCATCACTGCTCCTTCCTTTGGTCCCTCGTTTCTCTGGCAAGTAAGCAAGCTGATAACAAGCATTCCAGAATTTCTTATTCCTTATGCCATATATTCATACAGGAAGTCAAAAGAATAAAGAGAACAAGTGCCCTTTAGATGTTTCTTTTCTTGCGTGGGATTTCTACTTCAAACTGGATCCTTTGCAAATTACTTAGAAATCTAGCTTAAAACTTAAAGGTTTATTTCAACTAGCTCAGTGTTTCTCAACCTTGTGATTGGTTGCTATTTTCCTCAATCGGCCATAAGAGGGAGCCAGAATGACTGTTAGCTCTCTGTTTGTTAGATGCTGGGCTGATCTGATCTGATTGTTTTGGAAGCTGGCTGTTAGAAAGTGCCGTGAGCTATTGTAAGTTTTGCAACTGCTAGCAAACTTTGAGTACTGGACTGTTTGTATGTTTATGGACTATGCTATTTGGATTATCCCTTAACTGAAAGACATTGATGGCTGACTGTGTTATCTGTGCATGACTTGGACTGTTTGATGGACTCTGATACCTCTATCTCCACGAAAGTAAAAGCCTATTTAAACTGCAGCCTCTCTGTATGCTGGTTTGTGTGTTCTCCAACACAACTCTCACAACGCTTCTGTGAACATTCTCGCTCTCCCAACTGGGAGCTTACCTAACACTGGTTATGGGCCCAGAGTGTACCAGACGTAGCTAAAGGAGAGTTGGTGTTGATACGCAATACCGCATACAGACAGCTGTTTATTTGGTGATTGTACTATCCTGGAGAAGATGGCAAGCGACCCATCAACAAGTCTATCAATGATAACCCGGTTGGATGGAACAAACTATGTTTCCTGGTCTATGAAATGCAGTCTACTCCTGCGTAGGGAAGTTTTATGGGATGCTGTACAGAATCCACCGGATGTAACTGCTTGGAATCCAGATAGCAATGATGATGCCAAGAAGATAGCAGATTTTCAGCGATGCAACGAACGGGTGTTGTGTATTATTGGTCTAACACTGAATGACCAACAGTTAGTACATATTCATGGAGAAAATTCTGCTGCAAGATGTTGGGAGAATTTGAAGAGGATTTATGTACGTGACACTGTAGGTGCACACATACATCCTACACGCAAAGTCATAAGCTGCAGCTCTCACCTATGGGGTGCCTCAAGGTTCAACCATTTGTCCCTCCTTTTTAACATCTACATGAAACCATTGGTGAAGTCATATGTCAGTTTGGGGTTCAGTAATATCACTAGGATAGAACAGAACTCTATTCCAGGCATTAACAAATAACAGTATATTGTCATTATGCTGATGATACCCAATTGTGCATCTCAACTTGAGTGGCGCAGTTGAAGCTGCCAATGTAGTGGTCCTATGTCTGGAGGATGTTCAGCTCTGGGTAGGGAGGGACAGACTCAACCCTGACAAGAGTGTGTGGCTAAGGCTGAGTTGATTTCATCTTTAATCTTGGTTGGTGTTATATCTCCCCATCCAAGACTATTGGACAACTTGAGGGGGGAGGTTGTTCTCATGGAGTTGTAGCTTTTCTTTGAGTAGAAGATCCTTCACAGGGTCACTCATGTCTGGTCCCCTTGCAATTGAACTATTGCAATGAAATCTACATGGGTTTCCTGATGCCACAGCTGGTCCAACATACAGTGGTGCAGGTAGAAATGGGTACCTACGTTACAGCTCTGTATCTTCACTACTTTAAGAAGCTAAACCCCAGAAATACATGTGGATCCCACCTTTAAATATTATATAAATTTCTAACAATCTGACTCTCTTCTTCCCATTCCTGGGATGGGAGAGTTTGTGGAACCCCTGACATTCTTTGGTTTTGTCTAGGTTTTCTTATTTTTTCTTTTATATTATGCATTCTTTTAAAACTGTAAGTCACCCAGAGTCATTTTGGAGTTGCTACTCTAGAACACAGAACTGGGTTCCACAGTGTCCGAGGCATTCAAAGGTGTGTGTATGCATGTCTGTGTATTTGTATCAAAGGTTCTGTTTCTCTTCTTATTCAAGTTCTCCTGGCTGGCTGGCTAGCTAATTATCTTTCTTAGCCTTGTAGAATACAATGCAGTTTTATCTCTTTTTTCTCCCCCTTTAATGTGTGGATCTAACTTTGGTAGCATCTTTTCCAACTAACACATTTTTTTAAAGAAAAATCAGCTTTTGTAAGCCATAGCTCACTTCATCAGAATAATGGAGTAGCTAAAATGATGTAGAAATTAAATTGAGGTGCGGGGGGGGGGGGAGGAAGCATTGCCCCAATTTAAATGCTGCATCTGCTTAACCACTCCACACTTCTGATAAAATAGTTCACACTAAACTCCTAATTTTTGGCTACCATAGATTAACATAGTTCTCCTCCTACAGTGTTTACAGGAAAGAAGTACAGTAAATAAATCAGGAGCTGGTGCTTATTTCTCCTAAGGAAGAGGTGATGTTGGCAGAGAGAGAACAGAGGAGAGAAAAAGGGAATGACTAGGGGTGGGGTGAGGAGAAGAATCAGGGATACCCAGGAACCCCTGTGGGGAATCTAGCAGATATATTTTATGAGACCAGTCAAACCTAGCTGCATCCTCAAATGGAAGGAGCATACAGCCAATAATATGTCACACTGCAGAGTCTCAACCCACACATCTTGGTCCACAAAAAGGTCTGCCCGAAGTTAACAAGACAGCATTTGATTTAGATGTACAAAACAAGTCAAAAACTTTCTACCACGACTCTAGAGACCTTGGCCTCTAAACATTGTGTCCATCCTGTCCCTGCTTAAAGGGTGTTCACACTGGCAAGATCACTTATTAGGAATGCCTACCCATGTGTTAAGTGATCGAGGTTTAAGACCCTTGTACATATTTTGTTGATTTGCCCCAGGGGTGGGTTTCTCGCCCCGTTCCAACCGGTTCGGTTGGAACGGGGCCAGCGGCGTCCTCGTGCACGCGCGCGGTGCGCGCATGCGTACTAGCGTCTGCACGACGCTCCAGCTGCTCCTGGACGATCGCGCAGGCGCTGTATGCGTCCTGCGCATGCGTGGAAGCCAGAACTCGTCAAAACCGGGTAAGGACCGTGGGCGGGCGGGCGCGCCCTTCGCCGTTCCCGGAAGTTACTTACTTCCGGGTTCGGCGACCAACCGGTTCGCAGGGACTGCCGCGAACCGGTTGAAACCCACCCCTGATTTGCCCTTTATACCTGACCTGGTGTGCAGACTTAATTTCTTCCCCTACTTAGCCAATGCTTGGGATGGTCCTAACCAGAGATCGCAAGTGTTTTAATTAAAGAATCAGTCTAGTGAAATCCCCCGAAATATTGCCATTTGCTCCTCATTACTGTTAGGAGGTATTGGGTTTAACTTCTGTCAAGAAAATAATAGATTTTGATAAACATGCAAGCTTATAAAGTTTGATTCTGTTGTGATTTCTCTCCTGACTTTATTGCTTTCAGGAATATTGTTATGTTATAATGCAGAGTTCCCATCTACAACCATACAGCCTATCAATCAATAAATAAACATATGTGTTTTAATTGACATAGGGTTAGCAATGGATGAATTAGATAAATGAAAATACTATTAGAACACACAGCTATTGGGATCATTACAGTCCTTAAGGGGGAAAGGGAGAGGGTGTTTTATTTGTTTTTTACTCATCGCAAAAAGAAGAACATACCAACCCTCTACTTTCGTGTCATCCTCAGGGCATAGCAGGCACTGATGTGGCGAAAGAGGCCTCTGACATCATCCTGACTGATGACAATTTCTCCAGCATCGTCAAGGCGGTGATGTGGGGTCGCAATGTTTATGACAGCATCTCCAAATTCCTGCAGTTCCAGCTCACTGTCAATGTGGTGGCCGTCATCGTAGCCTTCACCGGGGCCTGCATCACCCAGGTGGGCTGCATTGCAAGGTGGAGCAGTAAATGGAAGATGGAGGCCTGGACGGTCTAGAAATTGGGAAAATACACAATGGGGGATACAATGGGATGATCTGTTCCAGCTGTTTCTCACATCCCAGGTGTAAAAAGTATGTGAGTGTGTGTCTTAGATGACTGTATAGCAAATGAAGATTCAAAGATGAGAGAGCTTAAGAGAAGGAGAGGTAATCCTTCATCAAATCATGATAACGTATTTAGAACCATAAATTTAGAAGGAGCCACTAAGCCAGTGGTTCCCAAACTTGGCAACTTTAAGACTTGTGGACTTCAACTCCCAGAATTCTCCAGCCAGCTCTGCTGGAGCTGGCTGGAGAATTCTGGGAGTTGAGGTCCACCAGTCTTAAAGTTGCCAAGTTTGGGAACCACTGCACTAAGCCAACAAATTCAGATCTGTGATCCACAAAAATGTTCCCAACTGAGAGCTGTTCAATGCAAGTCCCATTACCTCCCTGAGTAATTAGTTTCACCACTGAACTTCTCTTACCGCTAAGAAACTGTTTCCAATTCTTTGACTGGAATTTGCCTTTGTGTAACTTAAATCCATTAATCTTCCCTCTGGGGTGATAGAGAACAGGTTTTAGTATCCTTCTGTGCAACATCGTTTTGGAGTGTGCCAATCAATGAGAACACAATACATTGAACGCAACACATTTCAGGGCGAATCCTTTGCAGTTGATGTGGCAAGAGTTAGTACATTCCAACAACTCTCTGATTCTCTGCCTAACCTAATTTTATTCATTTTGACTGAAGAAGTTACTTGGATGAATAATGAAACGTCTCAGTTTAATAAACTTTGGCCGTGTTGTCGTGATTTAACCCTTTTAGATGTTTTTGGCCGGAATGATTGAGTCTTCATTTACACAGTGAAACCAGATCCTCATATTTGGCTGAGGGCGGGAGACTTATAAAGCCACTCTAATAAAGGAAATGTCTATGTCTTTTGTGGTACATGTTCTTGTAAGCTTTCTGGGGAAGTTCTGGGAGTTGAAATCCATCCATCCTAACATTGCTAAGGTTGAGAAACACTGCTCTATGGTAAAATTTCCTGATGTCACGGGTGGTTTAGAGTCAATGGACAATGAAGTTAGATAAATCAGCTTAAAATTGTCCCAAGATCTGATCAGGTCTTGGTTCAAGCCACACAGTGATAGATACAAGGAATTATTAGGTGATCTTCTACTTTCTGCAAATGACAATTTTGAGTAAATAGTCAGCAAAGCACTTCTAGTTAACAAATGTGCATGGAGGCACATAAAAACCAGCTACTTCTCACTCTTTTTTAGATGGATTTCTTTCTATAAATTTAGGTTACGCCAGTGGTGGGTTTCAAAATTTTTTGGAACCTCTTCTGTGTGGCCTGAGTTCTGGGTCCACTGGTGGAACCTCTTCTAACCGGTTCGGTAGATTTGATGAACCGGTTCTATCGAACCGGTGCGAACCGGTAGGAACCCACCTCTGGGTTACACCTACAGTCAAACATGCTTCAGCTCCAATTACTTACAACTTGTGTTTATTGGGTCAGTCCATTTAAAGATTATATACTGGATTGAGGAATAATGAACAGTATAGAATCAAATAACCCCCATGAATTTTAAAGCACAGTTGCAAAGGATTTTTAAAAATGTCTTCATCATTCCCTTCTTTCATTAGACCTGTGATGAAGCTTGACTCTATTTTATTTTTTATTTATTCCACTTGCTTTCCAGACTATCCTTCAATAAAACTTCCAGACCAATTTATAAAACTGAGTTAAAATGCTAATAAAACATGACAACATGTAAATAAAAATGAAAAGAAAGCCTTGGAAAATTAAAAAACTTAATATAGTCTCCTTCAGGTTGCTATCTATGTGATCCCAGATGGGAAGGGCAAAATATGCTGTAGAAAATGTAAAGAATTAGGATACAGATAGGATACAGATAGTCCTTGACTTACAACAATTTATTTCGTGACTGTTCAAAGTAACGACGGCACTGAAAAAAGTTTTTCACACATATTTCACACATATTACGCTTGCAGCATCATACGTGGTCACATGATCAAAATTCAGGTGCTTGGCAACTGACCAATATTTATGTCAGTTTCAGTGTCCAGGGGTCATGTGATCACCTTTTGTGACCTTCTCACCTCTTTCCAGGCCTTCTGGAAAGCCGTCAAAACCTGGCTGTGCCGGCAGGCCTGGGGTTGATGAGTTCCCCTCCCCTCTCAACTTGTACGGCTGTATGACTCTTGTGTATTTTAATTACGTGTATTGCGTTTGTATCCCCTTTCCCCTTTTGAGTTGTTCGCCACCCTGAGTCCCTCCCGGAGAAGGGCGGCATACAAATAAACTAAATCTTAAATCTTAAATCTTAAAGTCATTAAACAGATTTGTTTAACAACTGTGTTACTAACTTAACAATTACAGCAACAAGAAGGTGGCAAGAAAGATTGAAATATAGGGCAAAATTCACTTAACACAGTGTTTCTCAACCTGGATGACTTTAAGTCCTGTGGACTTCAATTCCCAGAATTCCCCAGCCAGCATAGCATAGCTGGCTGGGGAATTCTGGGAGTTGAAGTCCACAGGACTTCAAGTCACCAAGGTTGAGAAACACTGACTTAATAAAAGTCTCACTGAGCAACAGAAATGTTGAGTTCAATTGTGCTTGTAAGTCAAGGACTACGTATATATTATCTCCTAAATTGAACTTACTAGAATGTTGGGGTTTTTTTGTTTTTTAGTAATCCAAGCAACATTTTGAAAGATAAAGAATTAATAGTTTTCTTCCTGGTTGCCGTGAGACAGACAGTAGCAAGATCCTGGAAATCAGGAAAGGATCTGAATAACTCTGTATGATGGCAGAGATGCTAGGAAATAATCCTAATGGAAAACCCAACTTAAAAAGATGGTAGTACTGTATTATGATAAAACACAAGATGATTATTTTTTTATTTCATCTGGTTTAAACACAGACATAATGATTGCCTACTATCCAGGTCCAGCATTCTAAATAATTTAATTAAATAAGGCTATTTGTATTTTGCCTGTATATATATATATATACTCCACTGTATTATCATTTGTTACTTGCTAATAAATTTAAATTTTAAAAAATTTTAAACAAACAGATGGTGAGGGCAGCTGGACGAGACCTTCCAACATTATCATGACTATACAGGTAGTGAAGCAGAAATTTTTTCAGATACTTGATTCCTAAATTTCCTGTAGTGGTCATAGATTTCTCTTTCTCTAGAACAGTGTTTCTCAACCTTGGCAACTTGAAGATGTCCGGACTTCAACTCCCAGAATTCCCCAGCCAGCGAATGCTGGCTGGGGAATTCTGGGAGTTGAAGTCCAGACATCTTCAAGTTGCCAAGGTTGAGAAACACTGCTCTAGAAGAGCCGAGGTGGTGCAGTGGTTAGGGTGCAGTACTGCAGGCCACTTCAGCTGACTGTTATCTGCAGTTCAGCGGTTCTAATCTCACCGGCTCAAGGTTGACTCAGCCTTCCATCCTTCCGAGGTGGGTGAAATGAGGACCCAGACTGTGGGGGCGATATGCTGACTCTGTAAACCGCTTAGAGAGGGCTGAAAGCCCTATGAAGCGGTATATAAGTCTAACTGCTATTGCTATTGCTAATTGAGTATCTGTCCAGGTGTGCGACAAATCCCAAAATTCTGCCCCTAGACATAAAGATTCAGAAGAAAGCTTTAGAAAGAGAGACATCTGCCAATTCCTTCCTTACCAGTGAAAAGATCTGGCTGTTTGCTGGTTCATGGAAATACAGTCAAAAATAAAAACATGTTACTCCCAAACTGTACAATACAGTACTCTCTTCACTGTCATCTTCTATTTAAAGGACTGTCCAATTCAATCCAGTTTAAAATAAAAGAATAAAAATGGAGCACAAGGACGAGTCTTTGGAGCAGGTAACAGGAAAGCAAGACTCCTTTCATTCTTGATGGATTCCTTCTCCATTTCCTCCTCCTTTTGATTTCGAGGCAGTTATTCATAAGCTCAGCACTTAGTGGAAGCATAGACTCAAGCTGAAATTCAAAAGTAGCCTGATAGGAGCCTTTTTTGCCTAACAGAGGTGCTACCAGATTCCTTCTGAATTTTGATTACCATGGAGTAGCATGGCTGCTCTCCCATAAGGCCTCAATCTCTCTTGAGAACTTCTGCCTGGAAATGCCCATTGTGATGATACATAGATAAATATATTGATGAAGTTCATCTAATGCGCCCCAAGAACCAGAGGCTTTGACTAGCACTGACTGTGTTACAAGAAAGTTTGTTCATTTCTAAGCAAGTCCATTGGTATCTTCAGGTGGATAGAGTATGCTTAGTATGCCTAGAGGTGGATGGGTATATGCTTCCTTCACTTCCTGGAGATGTTACAATTTTCCTTCTCAATTTCTCCTAAAGGATTCTCCTCTCAAGGCAGTACAGATGCTGTGGGTGAATCTCATTATGGATACGTTTGCTTCCTTGGCACTTGCCACCGAGCCCCCAACTGAGGCCCTGCTGCTGCGCAAGCCCTATGGACGCAACAAACCCCTCATATCCCGGACCATGATGAAGAATATTTTGGGCCATGCTGTGTACCAGCTCATTATCATCTTCACCCTCCTCTTTGTGGGTGAGTTTATAAGGGAACTATGGAAGGGTAGAAGGTAAAAGGTTGGAGAACTCCACTTACTGTCCCAGAATTTTTCTGGGTTTCTATGGCCTAGTTTTGCCTCATCAAGGCAATTCAATAGTGATGACTGTCACATCTCTCTTCCGGGGGTATTTTATCCCTAATTCCTGGCATGCGAGACAAGAGTTTTACAACCTGTGCTACTTTTTTTTTTTTCAAATTTAAAGGGGGGAAAAAATGAGAGACGGGGGAGAAAAATAATTCCATAGCACCGTCTGTTTGTCATTCAGATGGTGGGGGGGGGGGAGAGATCAACTTCACCAGGTATAAATAGAATCAAACTTTAGTTGGTGGGGAGGGGGAAGCAAGAAATAAAATTTCCTTTTCAGCTTTGAATAGACACTTGTAACACAATTTGCGATGGAGGGGATAAAAACAGAGAATTGCTAAAACCGCAGTCAGAATTTTGAAAGAGCTACGGGAAAGTTCGGATGAAGAGACTGCTCCTCTAAACTAGGAAGCAGTAAAGATACTCCAAGTTACAAACTTGATGTAAAGAAAGGGCAACTTTGGTAACTTACCTGATACGCCTCTTCTAATAAGGTGGAGATAGCATCTATATGCATGGGTTGACACTGTCCGTTCTCTGATTGGACTGAGTCTGATTACTAATTAATTAACCACTATATAACCCTCTCCATTAGTGGTACTGCCCAGTTTTCCGGTGAAGAAAAAGAAAGACAGACTCCTCGTGTTGCCCCAATAAAAACAAATTTAATAAGTGTTGTGGCCCAGCAGGAGCCGTTGGAGCTGCCACCAGACTCCGACAGCGAGGGGCCCTCTGAGTCGGCTCTGGAGGATGTGGAGGACCCTGGACAGGGTTCCGACTCCGAGCAGGGTGCAGAGAGGCTGGTTGGCCACCAGGAGGCACCTGAGCCTTGGACCAGTGGGGAGGAGACAAGGGAGAGTGAGCCGGAGGCCAGTAGTGAGTTGTTCCTGGATTCACGGCATTGAAGAGCTAAAAGGCGTCAGGAACAATTACGCAATTACAGGAGGTAATTGCATTCAGCTGATGGTCATTAGGCTCCTCTCCAGACTGTAAAAAGGCTACTTGTGCACACGCCCTCTTTGCAGAAGTCAACACAGAATCGAATGTCGGAGGACATTACTGTGAGCTTGGCAGGCTGGATTGCTGCCAAGCCTTATCTGTGTTTATTGCTGCCCAAGCTTGTCTGTGCTGGGTTGCTGCCAAGGGCCTGTTTGTCTGTTCATTAAATGCCGTAATTTATCTCTGGCTCGGAGTGTGCTTTGGTGTGGAACGAGGGGGGGTCAGAACAGTAAGTCAAAGAACAAAAGATTACAACATGCAATGGAACCCCGAAGGGCCCGAGCTCAACTTCCGAAGAACAACAATCTCAGGAGTACAAGGAATATAAGGAATTGAGTGGACTGAGTCGGAAAACTGGGTGGTACCACTAATGGAGTGGGGTTATATAGTGGTTAATTAATTAGTAATCGGACTCGGTCCAATCAGAGCACGGACCATGTCAACCCATGCATAGGTGCTATCTCCACCCTTATTGAGAAGTTCCAAGTTTCAAAGCCCCATGTGACTGAGCTTGTATAGAAACAACAGATACCGGAAACGATGAAGATGAACTTACGATGAATTTAGCAGAATTCTTAGCTAACCTTTTCCCCATTACTCTAAAGCCGGGGGGTCAAACTTGATTTCATTGAGGGCTGCATCGGGGTTGTGTTTTACCTCGGGGGGGGGGAGCATGGCCAGCTTGACATCACTCATGTCAGGAGCACCTGTGGTGGCCGGAGCACTCTGCCAATGAAAACAGGCTCCCGAGCTTGGTTTCCGCTGGCAGAGGCACCACAGGCCGGCTCTTTGCTGTTTCCAGGGCAGCCCTGCGGGCCAGATCTAAGCAACCGGAGGGCCGGATCCGGCGTGTAGGCCTTGCATTTGACACTCCTGCTCTAAAGAAAAGACTGGGCTTGAATCACATTCCTTTAGATTCAGCTGTAAACTGGAGATTCCACTCTAATCAGAACTGGAGGCGAATCTTAGTTCCTTCTCTCCCACTCACCGTAACAACACACGTCTATGTATTCCTTTCGTCCTGGAGTACTGCCTGCCGTTTCCAAGAGAACCAAAGCTCTTCCCCCTGGAAAGGGAGGGGTTGAGGGAGAAGCCCTTATTTATTTTTTTTACATGCTAAAGTAAGATCCCTCCTAACAAGAAGTCTTGCATCTCTCGAGAAGATCTAGGATTCCAATCCCAACATGTTGATTTGAATGTCTGGGCTGGCAGCTTGTCATCTGTCATGAGGGGCTGATAGGTAAGCAGCAAGAGTGAATCTGAGGTGGGGGCTTACTCGTCCATTCAGTACAACACCAAACTGGAACTTCGGTGGAGGGATGAATTTGGCTGGTTGGAACTGGCGTTCTCGGTCCATGACGCATTTGCTTTACCCCCTTTCCTTACCCCGCAGGAGAGGTTATATTTGACATCGACTCTGGCCGCAACGCTCCCCTGCATTCTCCGCCCTCGGAGCACTACACCATCATCTTTAACACCTTTGTCATGATGCAGCTGTTCAATGAGATCAATGCCCGCAAAATCCACGGAGAGCACAATGTCTTTGATGGCATTTTTGGCAACCCCATCTTCTGCAGCATTGTCTTGGGCACCTTTGGCATACAGGTATATTCTTGCAGCAAACAGTTGTAAAAAGCTGGGTGGAGTTAGAAAAAGATGGAAAAGGTGGCACGTACTTCCTCTTTCTGTGGACTTCCACAATAACAATAGCAACAGCACTTAGACTTGTATACCGCTTTACAGCCCTGTCTAAGCTGTTTACAGAGTCAGCATATTGCCCCCCAACAATTTTGGGTCCCCATTTTACCCACCTCGGAACGCAGTGGTGGGTTCCTACCAGTTCGCACCTGTTCGGTGAACCGGTTCGTCAAATCTACCGAACCGGTTAGAAGAGGTTCCACCAGTGGACCCGGAAAGCAGGCCACACCTACAGAAGAGGTTCCAAAAAATTTTGAAATCCACCACTGCCACACACAGAGAGAGAGAGACAGACAGACAGACACACAGACAGACAGACACACAGAGAGAAAGAGAAAGAGAAAGAGAAAGAGAAAGAGAAAGAGAAAGAGAAAGAGAAAGAGAAAGAGAAAGAAAGGAAGAAATAAATAAAGAAAAAAGAAAGAAAAAGAGTGAGAGAGATGAAAGAAAAAAAGAAAAAAGGGACAGAGGGACAAAAGAAGGAAAGAGAGAGAGAGAAAGAGAGAGAGAGAGAGAGAAAGAGAGAGAGAGAACACATGGCCGGCAAGCCACTCCCACCAGGTCACATGGCCGGCAAGCCACTCCCACAAAGGAGGCCACACCCACAGAGTAGGTTCCAAATTTTTTTGAAACCCACCACTGCTCGGAAGGATGGAAGGCTGAGTCAACCTTGAGCCATTCAGGATCGAACTCCTGGAGCGAGCAGTGAGTTAGCCCTGCAGTACAGTACTGCATTCTAATCACTGTGCCACCATAACCTGGTGCCCTCTGAATGTGTTGACATGCAACTCTCAGATTCTCAGCCAGTATGGTCAATGCTCCCATCCTAGTTAATCCCAACACATTTAAAGGTAGCTAGTCAGGAAAGCTGATGTATAACTATAAATGAATAGTTCAATAGTCATACAATATGTGTGTGTGTGTGTGTGTGGTGCCTGTATCTGTGTCTCTATGAATTGTAAATGTTTTATGCATGCCTTTGTAGATTGCAATTATTAAAGGTCCATGACACTTCACAGATAGACAAGGTAGGCATCCTGATAGTGAGGACGGCAACTGGAAGAATAGACTTGGAAGACAGAGAGAAGCAAAGTTGACAGAAGATAAATACATTAAAATACAAATTGTGTACATGCAGACGGATAGTATGGAGAGTAAATATTACCATCATGGAAATAATGTACAAATGGTTTACCTGGACAAATAGACATTGAGTTATTTTTAAGCCCAAAGAAACAAGATAATACTGGGAAGAGGATCAGTCAGATGCTTTCCTGACTCACAGGAAATATAAGAAGTGGGAGGAGGGGCAGCAAAACCGGGCTTGGAAGATTCTGTTGTTGTTGTTGTTGTTGTTGTTGTTGTTGTTGTTGTTGTTGTTGTTGTTATTATTATTATTATTATTATTATTATTATTATTATTATACAATTGTATCACAGCGGCCAGTTGTTTCGCCGGATTTGGCATTGGTTACTAGTCGGGCCCCACCCAGGGGCCTAGGACGTCGTAACGTATTTTCGTAATATGCGTGCAGATCCAAGCAGTACAGCTTTTTGCATTTGACTGATGGTGATTTTGTCAATTTTTAACTGTTTTAAATGTAATTCCAGTGCTTTTGGAATAGCACCCAGTGTGCCAATTACCACTGGAATTATCACTGCTGGTTTGTGCCATAGTCGTTGAATTTCGATTTTTAAGTCCTGGTATCTTGCGATTTTTTCAAGTTCCTTCTCGGCGACCCTGCTATCACCTGGTATTGCGATGTCTATGATTGTGACCTTATTTTTCTCAACCAGTGTGATGTCTGGTGTATTATGCGCCAGTATTTTGTCAGTTTGTATACGGAAATCCCACAAGATCTTGACCATCTGATTTTCGGTGACTTTTTCAGGCTGATGTTCCCACCAGTTTGTTGCTGTTTTAATATTATAATTTTTGCACAAATTCCAATGGATCATTTGTGCTACTGAATTGTGCCGCAATTTATAATCAGTCTGCGCGATTTTTTTACAGCAGCTGAGTATGTGATCAACAGTTTCATCAGCTTCTTTGCAAAGTCTGCATTTGGCATCATCAGAGGATTTTTCGATTTTGGCCTTAATGGCATTTGTGCGGATAGCTTGTTCTTGCGCAGCCAGGATTAGTGACTCTGTTTCTTTCTTTAATGTACCTGTTTTTAACCATAACCAAGTTTGTTCACTGTCCACTTTATCTTTTATTTTTTCCAGAAATTGACCATGCAGTGCTTTGTTCTGCCAACTCTCCATTCTTGATTTTATCACATCTTTTCTGTATTCTTGTTTTGTCTGTTGGGCCTTCAGTAGATTTTTGTTCTTTACTTCGATTAATAGATGTTCTTGACTTTCTTTTAAATAATCAGCCAGTGCATGTTTTTCCTCTTCAACTGTTTGCTTCACTTGTAATAATCCTCTGCCACCTGATTTTCGGGGCAGATATAGTCTATCAGTATCACCACGTGGATGTAAACTGTAGTGCATTGTCATTAGTTTCCTGGTTTTTCGGTCCAAAAGGTCCAAATCAGCTTGTGTCCAGTTAACTATGCCAGCTGTGTATCTTATAACTGGTATTGCCCAGGTATTTATGGCCTTGATTGTATTTCCACCATTCAATTTAGATTTCAAAATTTTCCTAACTCTGTTGGTGTACTCTCGTCTGACAATAGTTTTTACTTCTCCATGCTTGATGTTATCCAACTGCAGAATGCCTAAGTATTTGTAGGCTTCATTTTCTTTGCATTTAATTAGTTGGCCATTGGGCATTTCAATTCCCTCAGATGCAGTGATTTTGCCCCTTTTTATGGATACAGTGGCGCATTTTTCCATGCCAAACTGCATTGAAATATCGGTGCTGAATACTCGGACTGTATTTGTCAATGATTGGATTTCTATTTCTGACTTTCCATAGAGTTTCAAATCATCCATATATAGTAAATGCGAAATTTTTTCAGCTTTTTTGGCTGTTTGGTAGCCTAATTTCATTTTTTTTAAGATTACTGATAGTGGGATCATTGCGATGATGAAGAGAAGAGGTGAAAGTGAATCACCCTGGAAAATTCCTCGCTTGATATTAACCATTCCGTAGCTCTCATTCCCTACTGCCAACTCAGTTCTCCATTAAACTCAGTTCTCCATTATTATTATTATTATTATTATTATTATTATTATTATTATTATTATTATTATTTAAATGTGTTGGATTCTGATTCTGATCTCTATTAATGTAGCTTTAGCCTTCTTGTGGAGTTGATTACATGGTCTATATAGTGAGGCGGAGTGAAGGATAGGGTTCCACCACAAAACCGCGCTCGACTAAACTGCGCCCGACTAAACCACGTCGCTGACGTCATCAACAGGGCGACAACAGCGCGGGGACAGAAGCACGCTGTAAACCCTAAACCTAAAATTAACCCCTAAACCTAAACCTAACCCCCCTAAACCTAACCCTAAACCTAACCCTTAACCTAACCCTAAACCTAACCCTAAACCTAACCCTAAACCTAACCCTTAACCTAACCCTAAACCTAATCCTAACCCTTAACCTAACCCTAAACCTAACCCCAACCCTTAACCTAACCCTAAACGTAACCCTAAACCTAACCCTAACCCTAAACCTAACCCTTAACCTAACCCTAACCCTAACCCTAAACCTAACCCTTACCTTAAGTTGAATCGGCTTGCTTTCAAAGCGCTATTTAAAGCGCCCTTCTTTCTCCGCGCTGGCTGTTGTCGCCCTGTTGATGACGTCAGCGACACGGTTTAATCGGGCGCGGTTTAGTTGAGCACGGTTTTGACGGGTCACGGAAGGATAGAGGGATGGAGAGATGGAGGGATGGAGGGATGGATGGATACATGCATGCATGGATTATTTGTATTTAGACAGTTTGTCTCATATACTTTATTTGCTTTGAGCATCAGACCTCTGGTGCTTCTTACCCTGCAACACATAATATTTTGGTCCTTTGTTTTCAAACCCTTTTCTTACACTTACCTGAGGATCTGGTTCCTCAGATCCTGGACCTGTTCCTATCTGTTCTTAGTCCTGCATCTGACCCAGATTTTCCTTCCGTCCTGTTCAGGCAAGTCTCTTCTAGTACTAAAAAGTTGGCTATCAACTTACCATCCCTCTGTTCTCCCCACTCCCACCCTACAGATCGTCATTGTCCAGTTTGGGGGGAAACCATTCAGCTGTTCTCCACTGAACGCAGAGCAATGGCTGTGGTGCCTTTTTGTGGGCTTCGGGGAACTCGTCTGGGGACAGGTAAGGAAATCATTTACACCAGTATATGCTCTATCTTACTTCTCCATCAGTACTGGTATTTCCTTCCAGGTCTTGTTTTCAGATTTATGCCCCCCCCCCCAAAAAATGAAACAGGAGAGAAGAAAAGCTTCTCTTAGTCATTTTTGCTGCACCATTTATAGAATTGTACACCTCTCCTTCTTCCCATACTTATCTATCCCACTTTTTTTTTCAAGGGAATCTTCTTCATTTCAAATTTGCCCATAGATAAGATGCTCCAGACCTATAAAACTGTTGCTGCTCTTTTTCACCCATTGCCCCATAGATTTGCATAAAATTATTATACTACTTTTATATTACAACTGTATATTTTTGCAATGTAGTATTAGCTAGAGTACTTCCTAATCACCCCTAACGTCAGGCTCCAAATAATGCATCCACCACAGATTGAACTCCGAGGCATTGCTTTTCCTCAAAGAACAAATTTATTTAGATACATCATGTTGGCGCTGCTGGTGAAAAGCCACATCCCGATAAAATTCAGGCTTGACACCTAGCATGGAATATGCAATAGCAATAGTTAGACTTATATACCGCTTCATAGGGCTTTCAGCCCTCTCTAAGCGGTTTACAGAGTCAGCATGTTGCCCCCAACAACAATCCGGGTCCTCATTTTACCCACCTCGGAAGGATGGAAGGCTGAGTCAACCCTGAGCCAGTGAGATTTGAACAGCTGAACTGCTGAACTGCAGTCAGCTGAAGTAGCCTGCAGTGCTGCATTTAACCACTGCGCCACCTTGGCACTATATGTCTTTTCCACATCCATGGCCTACTGAGCTATTTGTTTTCATTAAGCGATCTGTGGTTGCCCCATGTCCCATCACTATTACTGTTTTTCCCCCCTGAAAAATATTGAAACTGAGCAATAGATATCTTTCGATTTCGATTTTCGATTTCGATTTTATTGTATTTCTATGCCGCCCTATTCCCAGAGGGACTCAGGGCAGCTCACAAACCAAGTCGGGGGGGGGGGGGGAAATACAAACAAAAACAAAAAAGACACGGACAAAACAATACCACAATTTAAAACAATCAACAACCACACCATTCGAGCGGGGACAAGAACTCATCAGCCCCAGGCCTGTCGGAACAGCCAGGTTTTAAGGGCTTTGCGGAAAGCCTGAAGGGTGGTGAGGGTCCGAATCTCCACGGGGAGCTCGTTCCAGAGGGCCGGAGCAGCCACAGAGAAGGCCATCCTCCGGGTGGTAGCCAATTGGCATTGGCCAACGGATGGAATTCGGAGGAGGCCTAATCTGTGGGATCTAATGGATCTTTGGGAGGTAATTGGCAGCAGGCGGTCTCTCAAGTACCCAGGTCCAATACCATGAAGGGCTTTATAAGTGACGACTAGCGCCTTGAAGCGTATCCGACGACCAATAGGCAGCCAGTGCAGCTTGCGGAGGATAGGTGTGACGTGGGTGTACCAAGGTGCACCCACAATCGCTCGTGCGGCTGCATTCTGGACAAGCTGAAGTCTCCGAATGCTCTTCAAGGGCTGCCCCATGTAGAGCATCTTCTATTCAGAGAAAAGACTGGGTATTTACTCCCCACTGCAGGTCATTGCCACCATCCCTACCAGCCATCTTAAATGCCTGAAGGAAGCAGGACATGGCCCTGGTAAGGATGAGATGACAGATGAGGAAATGGCTGAGGATGAGGAGGAAATTGACCATGCCGAACGAGAGCTGCGCCGTGGCCAGATCTTGTGGTTCCGTGGCCTCAACCGCATCCAGACCCAGGTATGAGACAGTGGGGAGGAGCCTCCTCACATCTGACTCTGACTAGTGCTTCCCTCACCACCCCACCCCCTTACCCAATCCTTCCTTTGCTTTAGCGGTGACTTGAAGACAAACCTCTCATCTGGTTATCTCCTACCCCTTCCCAGGACATGGTGGTTTCACCCAGATGCTCATGCCTGGTGGAGAGAGAGAGAGAGACCTTTAATGCCAAGCATTTCCACACTGCCTTGTTTCAAGAGAATAAACTAATGAATGCCGTGCTTGGATGCATGAACAGGGGCAGCTTATAGAAGCAGAAATGGGATGGTGATTTGGGGGGGAGTGTTGTTGTTGTTGTTGGGCTACTGAAAAATTGTCCAAGAAAAAGAGAGTGAATCTGCCACTAAGACAGTGACAGCAATTGTAACAGTAGTGCCATAGTCAGTATAATACCAGTACCAATAAGGAAAATTGTAGTAGAGTTAGTGGTAATTCATACAGCTAGATGCTCATAAGATAAAGGAAGAAAAGTATCTCAAACAGGATAGCAATAGCAATAGCAGTTAGACTTATATACCGCTTCATAGGGCTTTCAGCCCTCTCTAAGCGGTTTACAGAGTCAGCATATCGCCCCCAACAACAATCCGGGTCCTCATTTTACCCACCTCGGAAGGATGGAAGGCTGAGTCAACCCTGAGCCGGTGAGATTTGAACAGCTGAACTGCTGAACTGCAGTCAGCTGAAGTAGCCTGCAGTGCTGCATTTAACCACTGCGCCACCTCAGCTCTTTGTCTTGTCCAAGGACATCCAATATGATTATGGCAACAAACTGACTCAGCTTTGACCACACGGTTATTAAACCCCACCATGTGGCTCGTGCATTTCCATGGAGAAAGATGATAATGGTAAGAGCTATATAACATATACTACTATCCAAAGTGGCCCAAATATAATGCTGGCTATGGCATGTTGTATCTGGTTTTTTTTGGGGGGGGGGAGCTTGATCCAAATGTCCATGATGGTACTAGAGCTGGGGCCTCACGCATAACAGCCTGCTGAGTCTTTATGTTATTACTTTGCTCCTTGCTCATGTGCAGGGACAGGATGTCACAAAGAGCAGGCTTGTGTGTTAGTTCACAAGTGGACCCAGTATTGCAACTTGTATCACTAATGAGTACCTAAGACATAATTGGGCATATTCCTTGTATAAGTGTAGTGAGACAAAAACAAGGTGAAGTCAGTTTTAGTCTCTTTCAAAGCCCTTCTTTCTTTGGCTGAAATGGATTTTAGGAAAGAAATATTTGCATCTGAAAGACAAATATATGTTTATCAGTTGAAAAATGAAAGAATATGGGGCAGTGTTTCTCAACCTTGGCGACTTTAAGTCCTGTGGACTTCAACAGGGCTTAAAGTCGCCAAGGTTGAGAAACACTGATATGGGGGAAGGTAAAACATTATAGCTATATCTTGGCTGCCTTCTGGGCAAAAAAAATTGGCCAATCCATTTTTGGTTGAATCCCTGAGCATCAAATGAGAAGCAGGAGAAATCTCCCTGCGTGCACACAGCATTTCCTTTTGTGATGGCGAGCTGCATGGAACACATTATAATGGATTAAAATGTAAGAAGGGGCTTTGCTTTTATCAGTAAGACAAACTCCACAAAGCCAGAGTTCCCAAGAAATTTAGATTAGATGCCTGCTCCATCTGGCGTTTGTAACTTGTCTGATGCAGCGAGAGCACACTACTTTTAAGAGGAAGTGGCATTTTGACAGAAAGAAAAAAAGTGGGGGGAAGTCTAGAAAGAAATTGGACTGTAAAATATAAAAGATACCACTTCAATCCCATTGGAAATCCTTCTGTTCGGGATGCTTCCTCACTGATATTTTATTTTGGAATTCATATAGTCAAAACTTCACTACTTGGGATGGAGATGGAGCAGTTATCAAACATCTATCTCAAATTCCTGCTCATTCATATATATATATATATATATATATATATATATATATATATATATATATATATATATATATATATATATATATATATATATATATATATATATATATATATATATATATATATATATATATATATATATATATATATATTGGTGCCTCTTTTATCTTCTTTTGAAAATTCATGAAATTTTATTTTATTCATTTTGTAAGGAGTGGAACAACAGCACAATCTCTCAAATTCCCCACTTGTTTTTAAAGAGGTGTTGCTTTGATGAGTGCAGAGATGTTTTGGATAGTTAATGCTGCTCTTTTCTTAGTAATATATTTCACTTTTCAGATAGCTGTTTTGGCAGTATTTTTAGTAAGCCTTTATATTTGGACTAAAATCCATTTCAGCTTTTATTTTTATTTTTTAAAAAAACCAATTCAATAAACCTGAAACATTGTGCCAGTCAGCATGCTAAATTTATCGTGGCATGTCAAAACTGCGCTGGTCAAAATCGCGGCGATAAAATCGCGGCGCTAAAGCCGCGACGTCATCGCCGCGCGTCATCACCGCCACGACAACAGCGCAGCAACAGAAGGGCACTTCAAAACGGCGCTGCGGCAGAAAGCCGACTTCATTTAAGGTAAGCGTTAGGATTAGGTTTAGGGGTTTGTTTTAGGGTTAGGTTTAGGGTTAGGTTTAGGGTTAGGTTTAGCGTTAGGTTTAGCGTTAGGGTTAGGTTTAGGGTTAGGTTTAGAGTACTAAGTGCTTGGGAATGCGCGATTTTGCCCTCCGCGATTATGTCATCGCGGTAGGGTCGCGTTCTTCCCTAGCGCTTAGAACGGCGCGAATTAGTCTTTGCGCTTATGTCTCCGCGCAGAAGGGCTTCGCGGATTTGTGGTGGAACCAAATTTATAAATATATGACTTAAATTACTCATTACCCACAAAGTTAAATTACATCTTCTAGTAGATTGGGGGTGGGGTGGGGGTGAAATATCTCCCCACAAAAGTGATCAATTACCACTCAGCATACAATTTATTGCAGAAAAAAATAATGACTGAGTAAGTTTAGAATCCTGCAGTTTGGAAACAACCCGAAATCATTCTAATTAATAATTAATTTGATTCACCTGGGCTTATAAAGATCTGCATTGATTTACCTGGGCGTATAAAGAACTGTTCCTTTTAAACAAAAATTAAAGCAAGGATGATCAAGCGCAATAAAAGTTGCGCTCATAAATTTGTGGGCAATTTCCAATGCCATCATCACCCAACAACAAGTTAAGGTCCCTGGAGGAAGGGTGGGACCCAGAACTCATAGGAAGGTAGGCTGTTCCTCCTCGGATATTTATAGCATTTGTACACAGGTATGAGTGGTCACCAGTGGTCCATGTGAGCGGCATGATTCCAAAGACACCCATGTCTGGCTTCTATGTTCTAATTACATGCTTTCTGATTGCAGCCTTCCCCCCCTATCCCTTGCCTCAAAGAGGGGGCGGGACATGTGCCTTGTTGCAATTCTTTTTTTTTTTCTTTTAGCATGTAAAAAAAAAAATCTTCCCGCCTTAAGAGTTGATGCTCTTGAATCAAGGAAGTTCCCTGACCAGGAGCATGATGAGATTATGACCAATAGCATGTGATGTATCGGAATTGCTGTTGAATGGTTAAAATGAAATGACTGCCATCCAAGCATCATGTCTTCCAACCCTTCCCCACAACAACGGCTCTTAATCGACTTACACTGATGAAGGGTGCCCACGAGCCCCATCTTTCATGACAGAACCCAGGAATCTGGCTCCCCTCCCAATCTTCCCCTTCAGGGGTAAGAACCAGGGCTTCCAGGATGGAATGTAGACGTTTCAGGCATGCTTAAACCCAGTTCCTTTCATTCAGGGCAGACCCCTCATCGCAGCCTACTAAATCAACTTCATCCCCTTGGGATGTAAGTTGCAGCAACACAGTGCCACACTCACCTGAGCCAAATTAAGTCAAAACAAGGACAGCTTCTACAAGGCTGGTTAACCAAAGGAGAGGGGAGCAGGGAGGTTCCTGTAGTTCAAAAACGCCTTGCTTGCACCAAAACCTACTGGTATCCAATTGGAAATTCTCCTGCTTCTGCCTGCTCATACCATTTGCACCAGCAGGAGATCAAGAACTGAAAACTGGTTTGTACCGTGATTATAATCTCCAAACTGAGTGGTTTATCTGGATCTGTATGCCTAATTTAACCATCTTGTGACCTCCTAAAGAAGTTTTAGTACATGCCAGTATAAGCGACATGTTTCCTATTGCAAAAGTGGGGGAGTCAAGCTCAAAGATTGATTTGGCAAAACCCATCCTGGTAAGTTCGTGGGTCTTTCCCCGTTTCTGATGTGCTGTTCAGCCATCTATCAGTCAGCAGATAAGAATACTGGCATGATATTTGCTGAGCCCTTTGTTAATCCCTATCTTATCTCTATTCCCAGTCTCTACCATTAGCTCACTTTCCTCCAAGGTAAGGGGTGAGAAAGCTTACTAAATTTTAGACAGCTTGAGGCTATCAAAATAAATATAAGAAAAATACCTTAATCCTACTTGGAACAGGATGAGCAACATGGGGACACAGGGGAATATAAAGAAGCTGTCAGTGTATGTTTGTACCATGGATAGATACATGTATTGTATTTATTTGTCTTGTATGCCGCCCACTCCCGAAGGACTCCGGGCGGCTCACAATAGACAAGGGAAAGGGGATAAATAGACAAAGACAAAGACAACACTTTAAAAACACAACATTCACAATTTCCATAGGGCTGGATGTTTCACAAGTCCCCGGCCTGCTGGAGCAGCCAGGACTTGGTGGCTTTGCGGAAGGCCAGGAGGGTAGTAAGGGTCCGGATCTCCACGGGGAGGTCATTCCAGAGGGCTGGAGCTGCAACAGAGAAGGCTCTCCCCCGGGGAGTCGCCAGCCGACATTGGCTG
>NW_028261383.1:168745622-168853122 GCF_051295495.1 Thamnophis sirtalis | reverse complement strand
ATGGTCACAAGCGTGAAAAATGGCCGTAAGTCACTTTTTCACTGCTGTTGTAACTTTGAATGGTTACTAAATGGAACTATTATACCGCATACCTCCCAAGGACCGATAAGATCGCACAGGGTGGGCCTTCTCCAGGTGCCATCAGCCAGACAATGTCGGCTGGCGGTTCCCCGGGGGAGGGCCTTCTCTGTAGCCGCTCCGACCCTATGGAATGAACTACCCCCAGAGATCCGGACCCTACCCACTCTCATGGCCTTCCGAAAGGCTATCAAAACCTGGCTATTCCGGCAGGCCTGGGGCTGTTGACCTCTTGACCGAGGTCCAGCCCCGATTAGACTGGGTCGCATGATGTGCTTTCTTTTAATCTGTTTTTCCTCTGCTTGTTTTTAACTTTTCACTTTTTAAAATTTTATTTTCTGTAAGCCGCCCGGAGTCCTTCGGGATTGGGCGGCCTACAAATTTATTCAATTCAATTCAATAAGTTGAGGACTACCTGTATTTCATGTGCACAGTACTATTCAGTCATAGCAATAGCAATAGCAATAGCAGTAGACTTATATACCGCTTCATAGGGCTTTCAGGCCTCTCTAAGCGGTTTACAGAGAGTCAGCATATTGCCCCCAACAACAATCCAGGTCCTCATTTTACCCACCTCGGAAGGATGGAAGGCTGAGTCAACCCTGAGCCGGTGAGATTTGAACCGCTGAACTGCTGATCTAGCAGTAGCCTGCAGTGCTGCATTTAACCACTGCGCCACCTCGGCTCTCATCCTTAAGGTCCTGTTCAAAGCCGACTTTCCTGACACTTGGATGTTGGACTTCAACCCTGTTACACACCAGCAACTGGCACAACAGAAATGATGTCATAATGTCTGGAGTTCTTATGGCAACAGACAACTGTTCAAAAGGGAAGTCAATCAGGTTCTCAAGGTACACCACCAGCGTTTGCAATCGCGCATTACAGAACCTCTGGCAAGGCTCACCTTTCTTTCCAATTACAGTATTTTTTTGGACTAGAAGACGCACCAAGATTTTGAAGAGGTAAATATAAAAAATAAGTTTTTGCCCTCCCCAGCCCCGAAGAGCACTCTGCAGGCCTCCCAAACCCTCTGCATGCCCCATTTTTTTGGAAAAAAACAGAGTATGCGTAGACTTTGGGAGGCTTGTAGAATGCTCCTGTGGGCTGGGAGGGGCAAAAACGAGCAAAAAATGGCATGTTTTTCGCTAGTTTTTGCCCTACCCAGCCCCCAGGAGCGTGGCACAACAAAACCGCGGTCCACTAAAGCGCGCCCAATTAAAGCGCGTACCTGACGTCATTAGCAGCGCGACAAATACGACCGCGGAGAAAAAAGGGCGCTTTAAAAAGCGCTTTTAAAGCAAGCAGATTCACATAAAGGTAAGGGTTAGGGTTACGTTAAGTGTTAGGGTTAGGTTTAGGGTTAGGTTAAGAGTTAGCGTTAGGTTTAGCGTTAGGTTAAGGGTTAGGCTTAGGCTTAGGGTTAGGTTTGGGGGGGTTAGGTTTAGATTTACGTGTTAATTTTAAGTTTACCGCTCACAGCGTGCTGTTTTCGTCGCGCTGTGATGACGTCACGTACGCGCTTTCGTCGAGCACGCTTCAGTCTACCGCGGTTTTGTGGTGGAACCCCCAGGAGCACTCTACAAGCCTCCCAAAGCCTACGCATACCCTTTTTTTTTGTAAAATCCTGTTTTACAAAAACCAGGATGCGCGAGGGTGGGGTTTCAGGAGGCCAAAAATGCTGTATTCAGTCTATTCAGATTTTCACCCTCTTTTTTTGGAGGGGGAAAAGGTGCGTCTTATACTCCGAAAAATACAGTAACCTTTTCCTCCATCTTCCAATAATACCTCTGCCCCTCTGCCCATGGACCTGTTAACCATGGGATTTGTACAAACCCGACTGGGGTCACCTTGGGGAGGGTGAAGATTATATGGTCGGATGCACATCAGTCATCTCAGCAAAATGTGTTCATAAGATTATTATTTTTTTAACTAGGCGCCTATTTGCGGGTTTATATTCATTTGCATTAATTGATCTTAAAACAGCAGAATATACTGTTTAATTATCTGTCACTGCCTGCAAAATCATCAAAAAGAGAAGAGGGCTGTTGTCGAACACTTGTTCTAGAGCAGTGTTTCTCAACATTGCTCGAGTACAGTGTTTCTCAACCTTGGCAACTTGAAGATGTCCGGACTTCAACTCCCAGAGTTCCCCAGCCAGCATTCGCTGGCTGGGGAATTCTAGGAGTTGAAGTCCGGACATCTTCAAGTGGCCAAGGTTGAGAAACACTGTTCTAGTACAAGGCTGGATAACAATGCTCTTCTTTTTCCCCCCCCCTCAACCTTGGCAACTTTTAAGATGTGTGGATTTCAACTCCCCAAGTGCCCCAGCCAGCATAATTGAAGTGGAAGAGCATTTGGTGCAGAATGAGAAAACAGAATTTTTTTAAAAAAAAGAATGATTAGATCAAACGGTGAAATTAACGGAGTTGGTGGAACAGGTGAAATCGTCTGTTTGGATTAAAGAATATAGTCTTTATCTAGGTTGTTTTAGCTGGGAAACCATCCTTGGACTGCTTGTTTTTGCTTGAAACTGAAAGAAACGAAGTTTTAACCTTGGGGTTTTGATGACTAGGCTTTCTCAGGATGATAGGAGCACCGTTTGTTATGGCTTATTCTAGTTCAAAGGCTCATCGATGTTTAGTTGTTTGTACTGGAGAAGGTTCCTTTTCCCCTGCACTAGCAAAGTGCTAGTCGTAACTTATAAAGCCCTTCATGGTATTGGACCTGGGTACTTGAGAGACCGCCTGCTGCCAATTACCTCCCATAGACCCGTTAGATCGCACAGGGTCGGCCTCCTCCGGGTTCTGTCTACCAGCCAATGCCATCTGGCTACCACCCGGGGGAGGGCCTTCTCTGTGGCGGCTCTGGCCCTTTGGAATGAACTCCCCGCGGAGATTCGGACCCTCACCTCTCTCCAGGCCTTCCGGAAAGCCGTCAAAACCTGGCTGTGCCGGCAGGCCTGGGGTTGATGAGTTCCCCTCCCCTCTCGACTTGTATGGCTGTATGACTCTTGTGTATTTTAATTACGTGTATTGTGTTTGTATCCCCTTTCCCCCTTTTGAGTTGTTCGCCGCCCTGAGTCCCTCCCGGAGAAGGGCGGCATACAAATAAACTAAATCTTAATCTTAATCTCCAGTTTTGCATTCCCCCCTCCACCACTACCTTTCCCATTTTCTTTTAAATTATTTTTTTCTTTTTTTTTTTGCATATTTTTTTTAATTTAATAAAGTTTGGGTGGGACCCAAGAAAGACTGGCTAATGGATGTGCCAATGTTTGAACTAAGAAAGCCTTTCATTCATGGTTCAGTTCCTGTGAGCAGCAGCATACTCGTAAAGGCACAGAAGTGAAAGCTGATTTTTTGCAATGCTATGCACAGAAAAAAAAATGTCATAAAATTCTCACCAGAGTTTCACATGCCTACGGAATGTCCCGATTCTGCTTATATCTTGTATCCTTTACTTCCAAGAGCCTGGCATTCCTCCCCCTCCATTGCTAAAGTGCAAGTCATGGAAAATAAACTGATGGGATTTCAGCCAATTTTTCTACTAGCCATTTGCCCAGCATACCCGATGGCTACTAAAAACCAGTTGAAGTCCAGACATCTTCAAGTGACCAAGGTTGAGAAACATTGTACTAGAGGGAACATCAAAGCAAAACCAACAGACAAAGAGAGTCTTATTGGCCCACCTTGACCAATGTAATGTAATCATCAAAGAAGGTGGTGCATATATAGCTGAGAAAACCTCAAAACAACCTTCACAAACCAGATTCCTCTCCAACCAAATAGGGTTACTTGGGAACATAAACTCGCATTTCCTTCACACGGCCTCCAATTTATCTATTTTTCTATGAAAAGGTGTTTCCTACAATGTGGGGGGGAGACAATAAGAAAAAGACAAGGAAATATAGAGTTGAGGCTTTACTTCATCAGAATCTATGAAGGATGAGCCAGCCAGGTGGAGTTGGGCCAGTCTTTCTCTCTCAGCCCATCTCAGCTCAAAGAGTTGGTTTTTGTGGGGGAAATAGAAAGAGGAAGGAGCATTAACACATGTTTTTATAAAAATCATCAAGGCGGGATGTAAGATAAATGCCAACTCACTCACTTGTGGTCCATAGCAAGGTGTGCCGGAGAGATTCTTTCATCTCTTGGCTCCACCATCACTACCATCATCTTCTGCACCCACACAATAAGAACAGGCAATGCAAGCAAAACACCTTTCATCAAGTTCATCAACTCTTCCACGGCACATTCTCCTGACCCTGCTGGGAAAGACAAGTCTAGGGGGTTGAGGTGGGCCATCCATTTTCCCAAGGGGCCCCACATGAGGAACTGGGACTCTTTTGTGGAGGACTGAACCAATAGGGCTGTGAAGGTGCGTAGGCACACCTGCACCTAGGCCATGTAGGGCTTTAAAGGTAATAACCAGCACCTTGAATCGCGCTCGGAGACTGATAGGAAGCCAGTGCAGCTCGCGGAGGATAGGTGTAGTGTGGATGTACCTTGGTACACCCAGTATTGCTCGCGCGACTGCACGAGTAAAGGCAACAGATGTGAGAAAAGAGCAAATATACTTCTACCTGAACCCCAAAGGGCAATTTCAACCCTATAAGACAAAGCCTATCTTAAGGTTTCAGAAAAGACAACATTTGCCAGGAGGGAAAGGGAACAGAAGAGATATAAGCCAATGTCCCCTGTTATCTCTAGCTTTGCCAATCTGAAACGTAAGGAACAGTTTGCAATAGCCACCAACCTTGAACAACATCTGTATGCAGCTTATGCCTTGTTTACAACTACACTTTATCTTTACATATTTACAGCCACAAGGTTCAAAAGCCTCTTGCTATCCAGGCAGGTCAAGGCTATCAGCTACGGATGTCATTTTAATTAACTTCATAAAATAAAATAAAAACCCTGCCACGTTGAAAGACTCTGCCCTTGCAGCAACTGGAGATATTAGATTAGGCTGCCCCCTCGTGGTTTATTTATCCACGCGCAATTAGAATATACTGAAATTTTAAGGGGTGGATGAGTTGACTTTGAATAGATACTGAAGGCAGAATGAATACCCCAAGGGAAAACACGCCGATCAGGAGGTCCAGAATTCTACTAATTCTTCCATTAAACCTGAAATGAATATTGTGGTCCATCCTAAAGCAAAGACTTCCATTTTTATTAGAAGGCAGAAATAGAAATGCCAGATTGAGGGGAACAACTGGGCAACAATACCTTAGGAAATACAGCTATAGCCAATTCCTACTGAGCCTAACATGCTTGGAAAGGGCATGGCGACCGGTTGGCAGAGCCGGTAATAAATAATAATGTTTCATTATTATTTTATCCGTGTAGAGAAGAGTGGGGGGGATTTGGCATCAAAGCTTTGCAGCTGGATTTCAAACCTTGTCTTCTTTAGCAACTTTAGCAACAACCTTTCCTCATCCTGGTGCCACTTAAATTGGTTTGATACAGAAAACAGATTACTGGCATTTTTCTTTCTGTGCAGCTCACGGAACAACCTGTTGATCAAGGAAGACCATCCGCTGCTGTAGCAATATTCTAAATCAGGGAGCTCAGCATAATAATTCAGACGCTTACGTGATAATAGCAATAGCAGTTAGACTTATATACTGCTTCATAGGGCTTTCAGCTCTCTCTAAGCGGTTTACAGAGTCAGCATATCGCCCCCAACAACAATCCGGGTCCTCATTTTACCCACCTCGGAAGGATGGAAGGCTGAGTCAACCTTGAGCCGGTGAGATTTGAACAGCCGAACTGCAGCTAACAGTCAGCTGAAGTAGCCTGCAGTGCTGCACTCTAACCACTGCGCCACCTCGGCTCTCTTAATATAATAATAAACCACACAAAAGACAAGGGAAAGGGGGGGACGAGACAAAGACAACATATTAAAAACAAAACCAACATTCACAATTTCCGTGGAGATAGATGCTTCTCAGCTCCCCCCCAGCCTGCTGGAACAGCCAGGACTTGGTGGCTTTGCGGAAGGCCGGGAGGGTAGTAAGGGTCCGGATCTCAACAGGGAGCTCGTTCCAGAGGGCCGAAGCTGCAACAGAGAAGGCCCTCCCCCGGGGAGTCGCCAGCCGACATTGGCTGGCAGATGGAATCCAGAGGAGACCCAACCTGTGCGATCTAATTGGTCTGAGAGAGGTAATCGGCAGGAGGCGGTCTCTCAGGTACCCAGGTCCGATGCTATGTAGGGCTTTATAGGTAGCGACCAGCACCTTGAAGCGGATTCGGAGACTAATAGGTAGCCAGTGCAGCTCGCGGAGGATAGGTGTAACGTGGGTGTACCTTGGTGCACCCACAATCGCTCACGCGGCTGCATTCTGGACTAATTGGAGTCTTCGAACACTCTTCAAGGGCAGCCCCATGTAGAGTTACCTGCAAGGCATAAGGATTTGCTGCTACGTCCTTTAAGGAAGGACCAGAACGATGCAATAGCTTTCCCAGGTCAAATTAGTATCATGCAAGTGAAAAAGAGCAAGCAGAGGCTTTTGGCCACCAATCACTCGCCCAGTTTAGGATTTTAAAGATTTTTTTACATTTTAAGATTACAAACAAACAAACAAAACTGAAACCAAAGTGATAGAAATACCAAACTGATCCCCATTACCCACAATCTGTCCGTACCTCTACTATTACTGTAAAGCAGTGTTTCCCAACCTTAGCGGCTTTAACATGGGTAGACTTCAACTCCCAGAATTCCCCAGCCATCAAAGCTATACCTAGGGAATTGTGGGAGATGAGGTCCATTCATCTTAAAAGTTACAGGGTTGGGAAGTATCTGCTATAAAGAATGAAAGTTCAAAAAATAACAGGCTTTTACGGATTTTGATCACCTGATCATGGGGATGCTGCAAAGGTTGTAAGTGTGAAAAACGGTCGTAAGTCGCTTTTGTCAGTGCCGTGTAACTTCAAACTGTCGCTGAATAAACTGTTGTAAGTCAAGGACTACCTGAATTCTTAAGGTTCAAACCTCATCACTCCTCTAATCCTAACAAGGGTTTCCACTGCCCCAGTGATAGGATTCAAATAATTTAACAACCGGTTCTCTGCCCTAATGACCATCTGGGTAGGTGGGGCTCAGTGGTCATGTGACTGGGTGGGCGTGGCCAACTCAAGGTCACTCAGGTCGATGGGCGCTTCGCCTTAGCTGTGACAATGGTAATAAGGGTTAACCGGAGAGGCAGTTTCTGTAAGCAGGGTAATAAAGATGAGGCTAGAAACAACACTAGAATGTTTCCTTCCTGCCTTCCTTACAGGATTAGCCCTGTAAAGTGGGGGAAAAACAAAAGGAGATTTCTTCCAACAACCGGTTCTCTGAACTACTTAGAAAGTTACCAACCGGTTCTCACGAATAGGTGCGAACCGGCTGAATCCCACCACTGCACTGCCCACAGACTCCCAGCACAAACAAAACTCAACAGTTTTGCCTCCCTTTTTTCCCTCCCTGAAATATAACCGGCTCCAGATATTGGAGTTTAACTCCAAGAATTGTCAGCACTGGTCATGGAGAAAGTTGCCTCGGACTTCCACTTCTTTGTCGGGAGACGCAGCCGTTCAAACCTTAACTACAATTGTAAAACAGAACGCGGTGACGCCATGCAATTCTATGGAGACACGCTTGCAAAAAATAAGATTTTTGTGAATGTGCTTCCATTGCCGTCTGCCAGGAGGAAAAGAACAAAGTAGGCAACTGGGGACAAGATGCAATTTTGATAATTAGAACTGGAGCAGGAGTCAGAAAGCCAATTGTGCAGAGCCAAGCGGGGCCTCTATTCTCTCCCCGGGGAATCACTTTATACCTGGATGCAGAGTCAGGAAAGAGTCACAGCCGGCCATCCGTGGCTTTTCCGCTTCCATTGGAGCAGAATCAGAATCGCAAAGAGATCGCGGCTAATAGATAGGCACATACTCTGGCGTATACTTGGTCCCCAGAGCCTCTGGCTCAAAAGAAGGATTGGAAGCGGATTCTCTTAAAGCTGTAACCCGGGGGGGGGGGGTGTCTCCAACCTCGGCAACTTTTAAGACTTGCGGACTTCAACTCCCGGAATTCCTCCGCCAGCTTACATCCCCCTCTTTTCTACCGCAATCATTTTTCCTTCCAATGTATCTTCTGATTATTATTATTTGTTTGAAATATACTTTTTTATTTTCCATTTTCGTAACATATAATCACATGTATACTATTACATAGCCAATATCCTATTGCAGTGTTTCTCAACCTTAGCTACTTGAAGATGTCTGGACTTCAACTCCCAGAATTCCCCAGCCAGCGAATGCTGGCTGGGGAATTCTGGGAGTTGAAGTCCAGACATCTTCAAGTTGCCAAGGTTGAGAAACACTGTCCTATTGTATTAAGTAGTAATTACATCAGTTCCTCTTGCCATCAACGCCCAGAAAGATAAAAACCCATTATTAGCTCTTCTGCTCTCCATACACCTCTTTCTTCTACCTCTCTCCTACCTCCTTTCTTCCCTCCATCATCCTTTCCTACTCTACTTCCCCTTCCTTTCTCCTTCTCCTCTCTCTTCATTCCACTCCTCCTTATCCTCCTCATCTTCCCCCCTTACCCTCTCTCCTATCCCTCTCTTCCTATCTTTCTTCTCTCCTCTGCTTCCCACTCTTCCTCTCATTCACTTGGTGTATTACAGCTTCTGAGCAAACTCCATTCTATGTTGATGGTGTTTATGCTTCCATGTCAATATACTTAACATATCTTAGTTTTAAAGAAAAAAATAAGAGAAGACAGTATGGTTATTATTATTTTTTAATGTACAATGGGTGTGTAAAAAAGTGAAATGGGTTCTAGTTAGCAGCTCAGGAGACACGGTCTTTAACCCTTGTTATAAAAAAAATACTCCCGTTTTCCCATTTAAGGGTCCCCCAATGGGAAGAGAGGCTGCCATGCCAGCAACTCCGTGTGCTTGACATTTGCAGCAATTGCAAGAATCCAATCACCCACGGTGTATTCTTGGAAGGAAGAAGGACGGAGGTCCCTAGCCAGCGATTAACCCCAACGCTAAGGTTAGGGCCATAAAAAGGGACAGAAAGACTCTTAGCCTGATAGGATTACAATGCCAAGCAGAAAGTGAGGCAATAAATCAGGCTCAGTCAGGGCAAGATCCCTGGATGCCACTTGCTGCCCAATAGGAGTGCTGCATTTGCATTTCCTCAGTGCAGAACCCAACCCCCCCAGTGAAACGGGGGGGGGGACCATCTCAAGGGAATTTCCGTGACCCGACAAATGTGCGCCCGACAAAACCGCAGCGAGAAAACCGCGACGTTGAAATCGTGCCCACAACAGCGCGCCGACAAAACCGCGCCCACAAAACCGCGGTTAGGGTTAAGGTAAGGGTTAGGTTCAGGGTTATTACATTGTTTTCGCATTGTTTGCTGATGGCGCGCTTTTGTCGGCGCGCTGTTTGTTGTGGGCGCGCTTTTGATGTCGCGGTTTTCTCGCCGCGGTTTTGTCGGCGCGCATTTGTTGGTGAACCGGAATTTCTACAAACAACCAGTATCAGAATCACCCAGGGCGATTTAGCTTTCTGAAATCTAAAAAAAAACCACAAACTGTTCCCAAACAGCAACACTGTCTGGCCTGTCACACTTTCTATTATTCTACTATGCATTTTCTATTGTGGTAAAATGGGAAGTGGGGATTGTAAGGAGTGAGATGATACGTAGCCATAACAACATTCTTTCTTAAAAGCCAAGGTCATCCTTTGTCTTTGCATCTCTGCATCTAACCGGAATTGGATGGGTGGAAGCTGCCTGCATGGCAGTGGGAGATTGGACCATGGGATGGACTTTGTGGCTGTGGGGGCAAGATCTTAAACTTTCAACTGGGTGGGGGAAACCGGGAAGCTTTCAGATTTCGGGTTTTCCCAGATGTGCCAACATGGCTCTCTTAACAAATTGGAACTTTGAGCAATGCTTTGCCTTGGACTCTGATTTACTTTTCGATGCTATTTGGAACCCTGACAAACACATCTGCAACAGAGGGAGAAGAACTGGGACGAATCCATGCACTTGCATTTTTAAAAACTGATTTCAAAAAGCTGATCCAGCACTGAAGTATAGCGATGGAGTGGTTTGCCCAACGGCAGACTAAATATTTCAAAGGCCTGGCTAAATGTCTATGGAGCGTCTCGGCCATCCAGGTCGTGGTTTCTCCCAATGGTGCTTTTTCAAAAAGGCAACGGGGCCTTCCTGGTTTTTCTTTGCAAAAGTTTCGCTTCTCATTCTCACGATTGCAGAAATGCAAGTGTGGTGCTGCTAGTGGGCAGCAGGTAGAATACAGGAGTCTTGCCCTGCCTGAGCGAGCCTAAAGTCAGAACTGAAGAAGCTTCTTGGATGAGAAGCGAAATGCCTTCAAGGAAAAACAAAATCCAGTTGCTTTTTGAGAAAGTCCCTTTGGGAAAAACCTGGCTAGATCTGAGCAAGTCTTATCATATTCAAATCCCTAATGTGTATATATTAAAGAGTATAATATAATGTGATCTCAAAAATCATGATAAAAAGTACCCAATTATAAACAAAACAGTTCCAAAGGCTACACAGATTTTTTACTTATACATATCTCCCTGTGATTGATTGATTGATTGATTATATTTGTATGCTGCCCTTTTCCCCCGAAGGGGACTCAGGGCGGCTCACAATTCAAATCAGGGAAGGGGGTACAGACAAAAAATAAAACAAAACATAACAATGCATAATTTAAAAACACACAACAGTCATACCATTCGAGGAGGGGGTCAAAAGCTCTTTAGCCCCAGGCCTGTCGGAACAACCAGGTTTTGAGGGCTTTGCGGAAGGCCTGGAGGGTGGTGAGGGGTCGAATCTCCACGGGGAGTTCGTTCCAGAGGGTCGGAGCAGCCACAGAGAAGGCTCTCCTCCGGGTAGTCGCCAGTCGACACTGGCCGGTGGATGGAATTCGGAGGAGGCCTAATCTGTGGGATCTAATAGGTCTAGTGGAGGTGATTGGCAGCAGGCAGTCTCTCAAGTACCCATACCCTGTGTGTATATATTTATGTTGAATTTGTTCAAAAACAAAAATACTTTAAAACAACCACATCCAAAACTGTACATGAGCCTTTGTTTATCATGATCTATCATTTATGTAATCTACATTTGTTTTCTATACCAAATCCCTTTCCTATCCGCCCAGTTCTTACCACATTATTCCATAAAGCACGACATGAAAATTAAAAGCAATAATCTCTACGTATTTTGATGTGCATCATTCAACTACCGCACTTCCAAGGTGCAATGAGCTACTTAATGAGTGGAAATGCTTGAGCGAGCTTCCTCTACTCATTCAAACACACGTCTTAATGTTTGTTTTATCCACTTATTGTCAAGTTGACAATTCATACCAGATTCCAATCTCAAGGGAAAAAGGCACAAACTATACAGCTGTGTTGTAATTGCGTCATATATTTCAACATGGAGAATTTCTTCACCCTTTTACGTACGGGAGTTTTGCTTTTGCTCCTGCCATGACACACTTCCAGCATGAATGGTTCAATCAAGTCAAATACAGCATAAGATGACCATTGTGACTGGAAAGTTACAAGAGCTTTTTTCCAGAAAGCAAGGACGAGAGCCAGCCTACTAATCATTAAACATTTACACAAATGGGGGGAGGGGGGAAGAGTACATAATATGTCCTTTGAACTATCTGAGTTGATGCCCCAATTAAAGCTATC
Source organism: Thamnophis sirtalis (assembly GCF_051295495.1). Lineage (NCBI taxonomy): Eukaryota > Metazoa > Chordata > Lepidosauria > Squamata > Natricidae > Thamnophis > Thamnophis sirtalis. Next base: position 168,841,316 of record NW_028261383.1, on the reverse strand, counting down.
TATTTGCGATACGTGGTTTTTTTTATTTCATTGCTAAATTGATTCGTGCAGTGTTCCATCCTAGATTGCTCCTAGAAGAACAGTAGAGTCTTATTATTAAAAACTAAATAATTATAACATAACGTAATAAAGAGACAATTGGTGCATTGAAAATGGGACGATGCTCATGTCATGTGACCAAGCCACGCAGGCTCCTGCCTTTCTTCTACTTCAGTTGTCAGAACCTCACAGCCATACCTTTTTCAGCTTGTCATTCTCCTCCATATATTTCTTGGCAGCGTCACTCGCTCCTTCCGCCTGCTTCTTGAAGGCTTCGTTAGAGGCCAGGGTGGTAGCATGCTGAGAAATTAGGGTAATCAGTCGTCTCAGGAGGCTGTGAATATAAAGCAACTGGTTACACCGGAGGCTCTCAAGTTGACTTGACGCAACAGAGAAGTGATATTAGATCCATTTCGAATCTTTTCCTAAACGTGTAATTCAGTGTTTCTCAACCTTGGCAACTTGAAGATGTCTGGACTTCAACTCCCAGAATTCCCCAGCCAGCGAATGCTACATCAGGGCTGTGGTTGACCTCAGGGAGCAGGCGGGCATGGCCGACTGGGTGGGCATGGGCAGCTTGACACCACTCCCCAAAGCTACACGGGGTGGCCCCTTACATTTTCCAGAATGGCCTTGCAGGCCAGATCCAGCCCATGGGCCTTGAGTTTGAAATCCTTGGACTAGAGCAGTGGTTCCCAAACTTGGCAACTTTAAGACTTGTGGACTTCAACTCCCAGAATTCTCCAGTCCACAAGTCTTAAAGTTGCCAAGTTTGGGAACCACTGGACTAGAGGAACCAAAGTGAGTAACAAGCATCAAAGATAAGGGGACGTCTCAACCAAAGCGCTAGTTTAAGAAAGGACAGCACCAAATGGATGCAAGAGCAACTCTATTGGACTAATGCTACCAGTTTTTCAATTTTTGCTTACCTTGATACAATTGCTGATTAGCGTCTCATCCAAGAAATCTGAAAAGCCCCCCAGTTTTGGCAACTCAACAGGCAACTTCTCTGACCTTCCCAGCAGTTAAGTTTACTGTCCTAGTTCTTCCCCTTTAATCAGGATTTGCTTCCAGGTGTAAAATACCTTTCATCCAAGGAATACACAATTGTATGCATTGTTTTTGCCACTCTCCACATATTTTATCCTCATGAAACCCCTGCAAAGTAAATTACGTTGAGAGACAGTAACTGATAAAGTTTTATAGCTGAGTTAAGGATCTGAACATCAGAAAGAACAAAGTCCTCCAGCTGAAAAACAAGAGGAAATGCAACGAAGAATAACCAGGTTCCTAGAACAGCAGAAAAATAACAGAGTAAGGTTGCCTGCGTTAAAGATTGTAACACAGAAACAACTAGCACAAGCATTAAAAGAGGCCAATATTGCAATATCAAAGATAGGCTCATTGCAAGCATCAAAGCAACTGATATACAGCACAGCTGCTGTTATAACTGAAGATCTTGTATGCAAAATTAACAAGCAAGAAAAAGGCCAAACAACGTACCACCAAAATAGAAGATCAAACTGGCAAATGAGATCAGCATGTTAAGATCAGATGTAAGCAAGCTAGAACAGATAAAAGACCAAAAATATTTGATCAAGAAGCATTACTTAAAGATAAAGGAGATCAAGGAAGCACTGGAAATAATGAAGTAGGCAAATAACAGCTATAGCCAAAAAAAGTCAACAGATATGAAGCTCGGATTATGCATTATAGGCAGAACCTCCAATTTTAGTAGAATAAGGAACGTTTTAACCAATCCATCAAAAAGAGAGAGTGCAATGAATCTGACAAAAAAACAACAACAATACAATTCTTGGCACAACTATGGAACAACCCAAAGAAATATAACAAGAAAGCAGTTTGGATAAGGGAGGTGTAAAATGGGGGAGCTGAAATGAAAGAACTTGTAATAAAAGCAGAAATAGTAGTGAAGAAAAGGGCAAGGAAGATTGCTGTGGCCCAGCAGGAGCCGTTGGAGCTGCCACCAGACTTCGACAGCGAGGAGCCCTATGAGTCGGCTCTGGAGGATGTGGAGGACCCTGGACAGGGTTCTGACTCCAAGCAGGGCGCAGAGAGGCTGGTTGGCCACCAGGAGGCGCCTGAGCCTTGGACCAGTGGGGAGGAGACAAGGGGGAGTGATCCGGACGCCAGTAGTGAGTTGTTCCTAGGTGCCCGGCACCGAAGAGCTAATAGGCGTCAGGAACAGTTGCGCAAGTACAGGAGGTAATTGCACTCAGCTGGTGGTCATTAGGCTCCTCTCCAGACTATAATAAGGACTGCTTGTGCTCACGCCCCTCTTGCAGAAGTCAACGCATTGACTAAAAGTTGGAGAACTTTTGTAACTAGCTTGGCAGGCTGGATTGCTGCCAAGGCTTGTCTGAGTTGCTGCCAAGGTCCTTATCTGTTTGTTATGCTTGGCTTTCAGCCACCGAGGTTTTGGTTTCTTGCTAATAAAGTACATTCCAGTTAAGCTTGTCTCGGCATTCGTTACTGGATGGAGGAGGGGGTCAGAACAGAAGATCAAGAATTTGTCAGCCCCAGGTGAAGACGAACTACATCATGGTTTTTGGTTGAAACATCTGACCAGTTTGCACCCACTCATTGCCAAGCAGTTTAACAACATATAGTAAGGGGGGGGGGGTTTAAAATTGAAGACTGGTTAACATCTGACAAAACCTACCCGAAGATGAAAGATCCAACAAAAGGGACAGCACCTCACAACTACAAGCCAATTACCTGCTTTCCAACTACTTGCAAACTGTTAACTGGTGCAGTCGTGACCCGTCAAAACCGCGGTCCACTAAAGCGCGCCCGATTAAAGCGCGTACCTGACGTCATCAGCAGCGCGACAAATACGACCGCGGGGGGAAAAAGGGCGCTTTAAAAAGCGCTTTTAAAGCAAGCCGATTCACATAAAGGTAAGGGTTAGGTTTAGGGTTAGGGTTAGGGTTAGGTTTAGGGTTAGGGTTAGGTTAAGGGTTAGGGTTAGGTTAAGGGTTAGGGTTAGGTTTAGGGTTAAGTTAAGCGTTAGGGTTAGGTTTAGGGTTAGGTTAAGGGTTAGCGTTAGGTTTAGCGTTAAGGGTTAGGTATAGGGTTAGGTTTAGGGTTAGGTTAAGGGTTAGGCTTAGGGTTAGGTTTAGGGTTAGGTTTGGGGGGGTTAGGTTTAGATTTACCCTTTAATTTTAAGTTTACCGCTCACAGCGTGCTGTTTTTGTCGCACTGTGATGACATCACGTACGCGCTTTCGTCGAGCGCGCTTTAGTCTACCGCGGTTTTGTGGTGGAACCGGTGCAGTAGCTGATGTAGCCCAACAGCATCTATAGTTGAAAACAAACCATTCCAGCTGCCCAGAAACTCCCCAAACAGCAGGGGGACAAAAAAATCAGCTATTAAGGCTATCAAACTTCATTTAACATTTGCTAGGCTATCCCGCCTCCTTTATATGGACGATCTGAAGCTCTTTTATATGGACAACCTGAAAAGCACCATCTGAAATAGAATCACTGCTCGGCGCTGTTCAAATATACAACCGAGATATTGCAATGCAGTTTGGAGTGGACAACAATTCCCCGCTTGCCATACACGGGGGGGGGGGGGGGGGGGGATAGTGAAAACTGAAAGAATCGAGATAATATCAAGGGTCGGGATGAAGAGCAATACAACTACCTGAGCATCCTTCAAGGCTGACATCACCAAACACATTGAAGTTAAGGAGATTAGCAGTGAATACATCAGATGAGTGAAGAAAATATTAAGACGTCTAAACCCACTGAAGGGAATACCATCAAGGTAATTAACGTCTGGGGAATTCCAGGGATGAGAGACACAGTTGGAATAGTGGAAATGGACCTGTAGTAGAAGCCCTGGATAGGAATATCAGGAAAAATAATGACAATGAATCAGGCCCTTCATCCATGCAGGGACGTTGACAGACTCTACTTACCAAGGACACTAATGTTGAAAGCACATCAGAGAGCTGAAGAAGAACAAAAAAGCACTGGAAGTATATTTGAAGGATAGTGAAGAAGATGTGCTGAAGATAGTGCATCACAGTGACATGCAGTCAGGGGAGGCAGAGCCTCACCACTGTCATCATGAAAAGAAAAGAAAATGTAAAAGGAAAAAGGCAAGAGCTGAGGTCAGGCTGAGCTAGTTGCTGCCAGAGTCACCGTGGATGACTCTGTTTGGTGCTTAACTGTTTAAAAAAGCCTCTAAAAAAGCGCCCTCTACAGGAGGAGGCAGGAGAATGACGTGCCTCATCTAGTCTGACTTTAGGCGTTTTATGATCACTCGAGCAGAGTTAAGCAAGGGTTAAAAGCCTAAAAATTCCTGACGTAGGTGAGGCGGGAGGGGAAGGGAGAAGAAAAAGAAAGAAGGAAACCTATTTGGCAAAGGAGAAAAACAAATGCTGCCGCTTTAAATTGGAACTGAGCATGCCTGGCTGTGGAATTCTGGGAGTTGAAGTCCACAAGTCTAAAAAAATTTGAAACCCACCACTTGTGTCAGTGCCTCACCAGCCATAAACCTCACCGCACGTTACTGGTGCATCATGAACATTACTGACTACCAAAGTCATCAAACTGGCCTACAAGAAAGACCAAATGAAGAAAAAGAGACATGGAATGGCCAAAATATTACACAGCCAATACATAAAAAAACGAGTAGGCAAAGAACATAATAATACTTAGCAATGGCTAAAAGTTACAAAACTGAAAAAGGAACAGAGGGGCTATTTCCAGCTACAGAAGACTAAGTCTTACGAACTTAATGCATATAAAGCCAGAATTGAGAAGACCGTAACAGGCAAAGAACCAGAAGGAACAGTGGGCCCAGCTATTTAGCCGGTGCATGAAGATCACACAGACTAATTATAAACAAGGCCATGTCAAAGCAGCAACGTGCATTGGAATATGTTCAGGAAATACCACTTGCCTGCAAGCAAAAAACTGGCAGGACCACAACACAGATCAAGAAATAGAAAAAGAAGAATTCAAACAGACAAGCATCTGCCCCACAACACCCCAGACTTAACAGCTGTTGATAAGAAAGAAAGAAACACACTGCAATACGGGAAAAAGCAGACTAGAAGAGAAAAAAAAACTAGAGGAAATCCACAAATATAAAGACCTGTAAATTGAAGGGACGCTGTGGCTCAGTGGCTGAGCTTGTTGATCAGAAAGGTCATTGGTTTGGCAGTTCGAATCCCTAGCGCCGCGTTAACGGAGTGAGCTCCCGTTACTTGTCCCAGCTTCTGCCAACCTAGCAGTTCGAAAGCACGTAAAAATGCAAGTGGAAAAATAGGAGCCACCTTTTTGGTGGGAAGGTAACAAAACGCTTCGTGCGCCTTTAGCGTTTAGTGATGCCGACCACATGACCACGGAGACGTCTTCGGACAGCGCTGGCTCTTCGGCTTTGAAACGGAGATGAGCACCGCCCCCTAGAGTTGGGAAAGACTAGCACATATGTGGCAAGGGGAACTTTTACCTTTTAAATTGAAGTAGTAGAAGGTTGGCAAAGGAAACCAAAAACAGTACCAATGGGGATAGTTGTCTTGGGTGAAATTCCTGGGGTACCACCTCAACACCATCAGCATAGACAAAATCACCATCACTCTGGTTCCTGTGTTGTTGTTTAATTGTTCTAAATGTTGCTTTAAATGTTGCTTTAAATGTTGCTTTAAATGTTGCTTTAAATGTTGTTCTAAATGTTGTTCTAAATGTGACCACCCGGAGTTTGGCATTAAGATGGGTGGCTATACAAATGTTTTGAAGGAAGGAATGAAAATAGATGCCAGATGTAGGCCCAATCAGCCAAAACAGACTGTGACAAGCAGCCCAAAACTCACACTCTGGTTTTAGAACAGCTTCTCTCCAAGAAAGTGGGGAGGAGGAGGAGACTTTCCGATGGTCCTGTGGACTCATGACAAGGCTTAAGAGTAAAAAACAGGCAGAATGAATCCTGTTGCCCCTCCATAATTATTCTGAAGAGACCTGACACTTCTCCTTGCAACAAAAAGAGATTGGTACACAGCAGAGAAGCTGTGTCCAGTGTTAACAGCTGGTGTCGAGATTAGAAAGTTTGCTTCTCTGGCCAGAAATACAGCAAAGAAACGGAATTCATAGCTAGCCCTTTTTTTCCATCTCAAGTGCATAATCAGGACGATCCTCTTTAAATAGCAGCAATAGCAATAGCAGTAGACTTATATACCGCTTCATAGGCCTTTCAGGCCTCTCTAAGCGGTTTACAGAGAGTCAGCATATTGCCCCCAACAATCTGGGTCCTCATTTTACCCACCTCGGAAGGATGGAAGGCTGAGTCAACCCTGAGCCGGTGAGATTTGAACCGCTGACCTGCTGATCTAGCAGTAGCCTGCAGTGCTGCTTTTAACCACTGCGCCACCTTGGCTCTACTTGCTGCTGCATTCAGGCTGATTTACATGCCACAGGCATTTCTTAGCAACCTTCTTAAATGGTCTCTCCAAGCCAAAAGCAGCTGCTAATTAAACCCAAGAGTTGGGCAGGCAAACTTCCCAAGTGGAAGATTTTAAAGACGCAACTTCCTGATTCACTTGGGTCGTGAACGGCAGCTATTACGGTAGCAAGGCCGCAAGAGCACGAATGGCAAATGTTGCTTTTCTGAAACAAGGGTGGAGAAAACTCTTTTGAGGATTTGAAATCTCGTTTACCTAATGCTTCTCGTCAAGGGCAGCAATTTCTGTAAATCGACTGGACCCCAAGGCTAGGAAGGTGCTCTCTGTATTCCAAGTCATCTAATCACATCTATGCAATGTTAGGGTTACTACCAAGAGGAAAACATTCAATATCCTGGCTGATTCAGGATATAAAGAAATCTTTGAAGAGCCTGCCTTTCAGGGAGAGGGAGGGAGAGAAAGAGGGGTGGGGGGGAGAGAGAGGGAGAGAGGGGGGAGGGAGGGAGGGGAGAGAGAGAGAGAGAAAGAAAGAAGGAAAGAAGGAAAGAAAGAAAGAAAGAAAGAAAGAAAGAAAGAAAGAAAGAAAGAAAGAAAGAAAAAGAAAGAGAAGGATGTGGTGTTCTAGTCTGCCGCCACCTTGTGGCCCAATGGCCAAACTTCCAGAGCTATTTCATGCAAAGAAAGGCAACGATCAGAACAGCAAGAGGAAACATGGGAGGGTTTGATTGCAGATGTCTTCCAGGTAAGATTACAGGTGGAGTTACCCATCTGTTCTCTTCCCCTACCAGGACAATGTGGCATGGTGTCTACTGTTACGCAACAGTTGTGGTTTTTGTCATTCTGCACAATGCAAGTCTTTGAATGGCATGATGGGGATCACACTTCAACTGGCACCGGATTAAACATAAATAAAGCAATTCCATTCATTTTTAATTTTTAATAATTTTAAGTTTCTAATGTTTCCCAATCTATCATACCCCCCAAAAAATATTCCAATAGTAGCTTCCTAAGGCTTTTGTGCCTATATCCAAAGTTTTCAGGCTACATGATACAGAACTCCAGAAAAAATAACTACAGGTAGCCTCAACTTATGACCTCAATTGAGGCCAGAATTTCTGTCACTAAGTAAGGTAATCAAGTGAGCACCATTTTATGACATTTTTGGCTTTACAGGTAGTCCTCGACTTACAACGGTTCATTTAGTGACCATTCAGAGTTACGACACTGAAAAAAAGTGGCATGACTGTTTTTCACACTTACAACCTTTACAGCATCCCCAATGGTCGTGCGATCCAAATTCAGACGCTTGGCAACTGACTCGCATTTATGACGGTTGCAATGTCCTGGGGGGTGTGTGTGACGCAATCCCATTTTGCGACCCTCCTGACAGCAGAGTCAATGAGGTATCCAGATTCACTTAACAACCAAGCTATTAACTTAACAACTGCACAAAGTGATTCACTTTGACAACTGTGGCAAGGAAAGTCGTAAAACGGGCCAAAACTCACAGCAACATAAATTTTAGACTCAATTGTGGTTGTAAGTTGAGGATTACCTGTAGTTGTTCGGTGAATCGCAGCGGTCATTAAACAGATAATGCAGTCGTTAAGAGAACCTGCCTTCCCCCCATTAACTTTGTCAGAAGTTGTCTGGGAAGGTCACAACTACGTTACCCTGGGAAGCTACAGTTGTAAGTACATATCAGATGCCAACTGCCCAAATTTCGATCTCATGACCACGGAGATGCTGCATTGGTCTTTAAGTGCAGGGTGGCAAGTACTTTTTCAATACCACTGTAATTTCGAAAGAGTGTCTAAAGAAATAATAAGTCAAGAGCTACCTATATGAATCCATTTGCCTTCTGTTTATTTTTCATGCAATCTAAACGGTTCCACCACAAAACCGTAGACGACAAAATCGTGGTCGACAAAAGCGCGCATTTGACGTCATCACAGCGCGACGAAAACATCGCGCTGTGATGGAAAAATGTAAAAATAAAGCGAAAACCTTACCCTACCCCCCCCAAACCTAACCCCAAACCTAACCCTAAACCTAACCCTAAACCTAACCCTTAACCTAAGCCTAAATCTAACCCTAAACCTAACCCTTAACCTAACGCTAAACCTAATGCTAACCTTTAACGTAAAATTTAACGTAACCCTAACGCTCTAAACCTAACCCTAACCCTTAACCTAACCCTAACCCTAACCCTAAACCTAACCCTTACCTTTATGTGAATCGGCTTGCTTTAATTTTATTGTTATTTCAATTTTTAATTTTTTTCATCGCGCTGTGATGACATCAAATGCACGCTTTTGTGGACCGCGGTTTTGACGGGTCACGATCTAAACATGCACCAATACCGGAAACTCATCTGAACTTTTTAAAAAAGTACAATTCCAGGACAATGCATTATTACTGTAACGCGTTCTACATGGGGCTGCCCCTGAAAAGTGTTCGAAGACTGCAGTTGGTCCAGAAGGCAGCCGCGCGAGCGATATTGGATGTACCTCCCCCACTTTAGGGATATAATAAACATTCTGCTCATGGAGCAAAGAGTTTCAGATGGTCCAACTCCAAACCAAATATGTAGGTTTTAAATGCTTGGAAACATGCATAGAATGAGTCAGTTCTGAGTATAGACCGAACCAGAATTGGCTTTGGCAAAAGTTATTTGGGGGAGTAAGAATAGGAATAGGAAAACCCTAAGGCAGCAGCTGAAAGAAAGGAAGGAGTAAAGACAGTGGGAAGAACAGGCAAATTGGGGGGAAGGGGGGAAGGGGGAAAGGGATGGGGTATGCTTGGCATCTGGGAGCCTGTTCCAGACACTGGAGATCAATGCTATAAAGAACAGGTGCAAAAGCCATATATCAGGGATGTTCATCATTGTTGCCACGTGACGCATCACAACTTTTCCCCTCTTCGCTAAACTGAGGGTGGCGTGCCCAGCGCACGATGCATCTGGCCCGTGAGTTTAACACCCCCGCTATATATGGACAGCAACCAAGGTAACAGAAAGGCTGGGAAGACTGGTGTGTGTCTATGTGCTGGTGGGATATACGTGCTAATGGGAAGAAGAGAATACGGACTGTTAGGAATATAATCTAACGGTTGGGTTGGCAATATATAAATCATGTAACAATGCTATATACCTGTTTCTTTAAATCATACTGTAAAATGTGATTGGTTGCTGTTTTCCTCAATCGGCCATAAGAGGGAGCCAGAATGACTGTTAGCTCTCTGTTTGTTAGATGCTGGGCTGACCGGATCTGAGTGTTTTGGAAGCTGGCTGTTAGAAAGTGCCGTGAGCTATTGTAAGTTTTGCAACTGCTAGCAAACTTTGTGTACCGGACTGTTTGTATGATTATGGACTATGTTATTCGGATTATCACATAACTGAAAGACGTTGATGACTGACTATCTTATCCCGTGTATGACTTGGATTGTTTGATGGACTCTGATACCTCTATTTCCACAAAAGTAAAAGCCTATTTAAACTGCAGTGTCTCTCTATGCTGGTTTGTGTGTTCTCCAACACAACTCTCACAACGCTTCTCTGAACACACTCGCTCTCCCAACGGGGAGCTTACCTAACACTGACACTGCAAAATGGGGAACATGGATCGCGACAATGGGCCATGCTAAGAGAACAACAATGCAAGCTGCAGCTAAGGTGGAACATGAAGAGATAGACCATCCTGGAAACTAACTGAGCGAAGGAGAGAAAGGGGGGGACGATGCTCATTAGCCTCGACATCCTTCCCCTTAAAATTCCTCTAGGACGTTCTAGATTTCGTTTCATCCCAAAATATGGAACCGCCCCATTCTGCCACATGGCAACCAATCCAAAATGGTTCAGCAAAACTGCTGAAGTGCAATGGTTTGCTTGTAGTTTGAAAGAAAACATCTTTCCCACTTGTGCATACTTAAAGATGCCTTTCCCACAAACCTCTTTCTACCCTCTGGAAAAGCAAGGATTCCAAATGAGGTTTCTTTGGCAGCCTTCACGAATGGCCAAATCATCTGAGATTGATAGGACTGACCCTACTAACAAAAAGCCAATCTTAGGAATGATACCAAGTAGACTTATATACCACTTCGCAGTGCTTTTACAGCCCTCTCTAAGCAGTTTACAGAGTATTTGTATTTGTATTTGGTTTATTTGTATGCCGCCCTTCTCCAGGAGGGACTCAGGGCGGCGAACAACTCAGGGGGGAAAGGGAACATAAACAACAGTACACATAATTAAAATACACGAAAATCACACAGCCATACCAGTCGAGAGGGGAGGGGAACTCATCAACCCCAGGCCTGCCGGCACAGCCAGGTTTTGACGGCTTTCCGGAAGGCCTGGAGAGAGGTGAGGGTCCGGATCTCCGCGGGGAGTTCGTTCCAAAGGGCCGGAGCTGCCACAGAGAAGGCCCTCCCCCGGGTGGCAGCCAGATGGCATTGGCTGGTGGACGGAACCCGGAGGAGGCCGACCCTGTGAGATCTGACGGGTCTTTGGGAGGTAATTGGCAGCAGGCGGTCTCTCAAGTACCCAGGTCCAATACCAGAGTCATCATATTGCCCTCCCCCCTTCTCCCAACAATCTGGCTCCTCGTTTTACCCATCTTGGAAGGATGGAACCTGAGTCAACTTTGAGCCTGGTGAGATTTGAACTGCCAAATTGCAGGCAGCCGGCAGTTAGCAGAAGCAGCCTGCAATACTGCACTCAAACCACTGTGCCACCTAGATAACTAGACGTAATTGCATGTTTTATAGCCACGTATTTCCAATTCTCCTCCAATTCCTTCCTGCCAAAAGCTTTGCTACAGCCAAGAAACTACAGCCAGTTTTTTTTTTTCAATCTGGTCTAATTTAATGTGTTGGACATTAGCAAACACTAGCTAGTATGCTGGCTGGGTAATGATGGCCCCAAATATCTGAGAACTGCAAGGTTGTGAAATGAATTAATTTCAACGGTGGGTTGTTGTTTTTTTTCCTTCCGTACTTACAAGGCCATCAATAATGAAAATCCAGCAATGTACAGGTTTCTTTGGGCCCGGAAGAGCTTCATATGAAAATGCTCCACAGCCCCAGGGTTGTTCTGCAGGTTCACTTTCTCCGTCACATCGTCGTATTTCTGGATCTCGCGAATGGCATCTGCAAGTCATTGAGAAACAATCACAGCTCTGAATACATAATAAAATTCATGTACAAATTCCAGCCCGGTTTGTAGAAACATTGTCCAATTATCCCTCATGGCTTTATATGTGTGATTATTTATTATTAAGAACACCTCAGACAAATATATAGGATTAGGTTTATTAGATTTATATGCTGCACTTCTCCCAAGGACTCAGGGCGGCATACAACATTAAAAGAAACACATAATACAAAAGTTAAAAAAAAAATTAAATAGAATATCCCAAACCCAATTAAAATTGACAATGACATTTTTTTTAAAAAAATTAAAATTAAAATTAACAGTGATCAATAATTTATTTTGTTTTGTTCAGGCCAGGCTGGCTTGCTGGAAAAGCCAACTTTTTAGGGCGTGTCGGAAGGACCGGAGGTCAGGGATTATACGATGATTATGCTCCCGGGGCAGCTCATTCCAGAGGGAAGGTGCTCCCACAGAGAAGGCTCTCCCCCTGGGGGTCGCTAGCCGACACTGTCTGGCCGACGGCACCCTGAGGAGGTCAACTCTGTGGGATCGCACTGGACGGTGGGAGGCTACCGGTGGCAGTAGGTGGTCTCGCAGATACCCTGGGCCTAAGCCATGGAGCGCTTTAAAGGTCATAATTAGTACCTTGAATCGCACCCGGAAGACAACCGGCAACCAGTGCAGGCCGCCTAAAGGGGGTGTAACATGGGAACACCTAGGTACCCCCATGATAACCCGCGCAGCCGCATTCTGGACCAGTTGAAGCTTCCGGGTGCTCTTCAAGGGCAGCCCCATGTAGAGAGCGTTACAGTAGTCCAGGCGATATACATCACAAAGTAGGATGCCCAACAGAGCCAGTTCACCAGCAGAGCAGATATACCGTATATACTCGAGTATAGGCCGGCCCGAATATAAGCCGAGGCACCTAATTTTACCACAAAAAACTGGAAAAGTTATTGACTCGAGTATAAGCCTAGAGTGAGAAATGCAGCAGCTACCGGTAAATTTCAAAAATAAAAATAGATACCAATAATGTTTTTGAATATTTATTTCAAAGAAAAACAGTAAACTAGCTCTGGGACATCGTTATGTGGCTGCTTGCCATAACAAGGAGGAGGTGGGACATCGTTGCAGAGCGGCAGGAGGGGGAGGAAGGGGAATCGTAAGACAGCCCTGCATTACATTAGAACGTGAGGAGGGGGGATGGTGCGGTGTGCACTGCGTGGCAAACTGACACAGAGGGAGGGGAAACTCACAAGGGCGCCGGGCCATTCACGAGCGTCACCCAGCGGCATGGCCCCGCCCCCTTTTCTCCTCCATTTCGGGCAAATTTTTCACTGACTTGAGTATAAGCCGAGGCGGCTTTTTTCAGCCCCAAAAAACTGAAAAACTCGGCTTATACTTGAGTATATACGGTACTTCAAACATGTTCCTAAGTTACTAGTGGGGATGGAACGGAGCTGCAGAGGTCTGCTGATGCTACGGTACTATCATTTACTCCAAAATATTTGCTCCTAGCTCCAAGAAATTAATCTCAGTAGCGAATGCAAACTAGTTGCAGTTGTTTGCTACTTTTCATTGCTCGTTGACTGTAAATCACAGTTAAGAACAAAATTATAGTATTTCTAATTGCTGTTGGTTTTCTGAATTGAGACAGAACCTGGCGCTTTGCTGCAGAGATCACCCCACACCGTTCTCGCAATCCTTTTAAGGAGGGGAGCCTCCTTAAAAGGGAATCTCCTAAAGGATTGCAAGAAAAAAGCATCTGCTTTCAGAATGTTGCAAAGGGGCCTGTGGAAAAGTGGCCTGCGTCAAAACCAGAAAGGCTGCACCACAGGTGGGTTCCTACCAGTTCGCACCTATTCGGTAGAACCGGTTCGTCAAATCTACCGAACCGGTTAGAAGATGTTCCACCAGTGGACCCGGAAAGCAGGCCACACCTACAGAAGAGGCTCCAAATTTTTTTGAAACCCACCACTGGTCCTTGGATATGATTATTCTACACTATCATGCTCATATTTATAAAACTCAGGGCCTCTGTGAAAGGTAAGGGTGACTACTGCGTTTGTGGTGCAATCAGAATATTGCGTGTGTTGAAGTTGTTTTAACGCAAACCAAAGATGCCTTTTAAAAAACAAGTTTACATCATATTTTTATGCATGCCGGTGCTGTGTGTGAGGTAATTTAAGGTGGTCCTGACAAGTGTCGTCAGCATCTTCATATCCGGTCACATGGGCGGCAAGCCACTCCCATCTGGTCACATGGGCGGCAAGCCACTCCCACAAAGGAGGCCACACCCACAGAGTAGGTTCAAACAATTTTTGAAACCCACCACTGGGTTGGATTTGGAGTTGGAGTTTATTCAATTTGTAGGCTGCCCTATTCCCCGAAGGGACTCAGGGCGGCTGAACAAAGCCAAGGGAGGGGAAATTACAAAAAGTGAGACAAAGACAAACAAACAATACAAACAGTTTAAAAGCACAACAGACACAGCAAATTCGAGTAGGGGGGGAAATTCAACCCCAGGTTTGCTGGGACAGCCAGGTCTTCACGGCCGTCCGGTTGCACCCTCTGGGCCCTGGAGCCATCCAAGGGCTCCCATGCATGGCTGAGTAAGAAGTAGACTAAATGGTCCAGGGTAGTACCAGCTTCACACACACACCAGTAAGCTCTGGAACTGGCTAGCCCATAGCCAGGGGCTTCGACTCTTCCCTGCCCTCCAAGGAAACTCGCCATTCTAACGACTGCAATTGTATGACCCAGGATTGCAGTCGTTGAATGAAACAGTCATATGACATGTCACTCAATGACCACTTCACTCAGCGACTGAGATTCCAGACGCAACTGTGGTCTTAAGTAAAAGATTATTTGTGCTGCAGCAAGTTATTATTCTTGTGGATTTTTGAAGTGAGATGAAAGTCTATTACGACTTCAATCTTTGTTGGGTTTTGGCATAATCTTAGTACAGAGCAGCATACTTGCCGTTGCGTTTTGTTCCTTTCACTTTCAACAAGAGATTCTTTTAACGTCTTCCTCATTTCTAATGTTCTGAGCAGCAGCGTATCTGTGGCAGTGGTGGTGGTTTCCTCCAGCAACCTTATTTCTGTTTCTTCTAGACTTTCTCATGTTACATTTTGCATGTAATCAACTGACAGTAATCAAGCTTGGAACGTTCTTTTTCCAATTCTGAACCATTTTAACTCAGGGGTGTCCAAACATGGGAACTTTTAAGACTTGTGGACTTCAACTCCCAGAATTCCCCAGCCAGCCTGGAGACTTCAAGACTTGTGGACTTCAACTCCCAGAATTCCCCAGTCAGCCTGAAGACTTCAAGACTTGTGGACTTCAACTCCCAGAATTCCCCAGTCAGCCTGAAGACTTGCTTGTGGACTTCAACTCCCAGAATTCCCCAGCCAGCCTGGAGACTTCAAGACTGTGGACTTCAACTCCCAGAATTCCCCAGCCAGCCTGAAGACTTGCTTGTGGACTTCAACTCCCAGAATTCCCCAGCCAGCCTGGAGACTTCAAGACTTGTGGACTTCAACTCCCAGAATTCCCCAACCAGCCTGAAGACTTCCAAGACTTGTGGACTTCAACTCCCAGAACTCCCCAGCCAGGCTGGCTGGGGAGTTCTGGGAGTTGAAGTCCACCAGTCTTAAAGTTCCCAAGTTTGGATACCCCTGGTTTAACTGATCTGTATTTCATTCTAATTGTTGTTTCCTAGTCATGAAATAAATTCTTCAATAGACAGATTGGATGACTTAATACCGGTAGTCCTCGACTTACAATTCATTTAGTTACCATTTAAACTTAAAACGGCACTGAAAAAACAGGATTTATGATTAGTTTTCACACTTACGACCTTCGTAGCATCCCCATGATCACGTGATCAGAATTCAGATGCTTGACAATTAATTCACTTATGACTGTTGCTATGATCACATACCCAAGGTCATGTGATTATCTTTTGCAACGTTTTGATAAACAAAATCAAAGGGAAAGCCAGATTCACTTAAGAAACAACTTTATTATTATTAACTTATCAACTGTGGTGATTCACTTAGTAACTGTTCCCCTGTAGGACTGAAGAGAGCAATTAGGGCAACACTCGGCTATTGCAGGCAAAACAAGCTGGTCCTTAACTTTTATAAATTAATTTTTTTTAGTTTTTGCTAAAAGGCCAAGAAAATAGAAGGACATAGTTTGGAACAGGTTAGAACATTTAGATACCTTGGTGTGATTTTTCACTCACTAGGGACATGGAAGGCACACCCGGATCACACATTGCAAGTAGCCAATAGGTCCTCAAATGCAATCAAACATTTCTTTTATACAGGTGGAGGTCAGTTAGTACCTGCTGCCTTAAAACCCTTTGAGGCCAAAACATTGGCACAACTTCTATATGGGGCACAAACAGGAATCCTTGCAAAGCAAGATTTACTAGAAACTATACAAACCAAATTCCTGCGAGCCATCTTAGCTGCACCCAATGGAACTCCAAATGCCCAGTTAAGAATTGAGACAGGCATGCCTCAAATTCAGGTAAGAGCCTGGAAGATGATGATCATTCATTGGCTTAAAATGCATTTCTTCCCAGAGGGACTGTCCCCACTAGTGTTGACTGACAATTTCCCCTCCCCCTGGAAACAGGCAATTGATCACAAGCTGGGCTCTTATGGGCTCTCACTGTTATTCTTAATGTCCCTAGGCTTTGAGCAAGCAAAGCAAGTAGTAATTAATAGAATGAAGGACATGGAGTTCCAAGAAGAACTAAATAGGTTGCCTCTCCACAGTAGGGACAGAATCAAACAGGGTGTGTGGGAATCGGCAAGGTATCTAAATGACCTGATCTCCCCAAAACAAAGAATAGCTTTCTTCAGAGCCAGATTTAACACTCTTCCTTCAGCATTCCTCCAGGGCAGGTATAAGAGAACACCTACAGCAGAACGCGTTTGTATATGTGGTAAAGGAGAAGTGGAAGATAATTCACATGTTCTATTACACTGCGAGCTATACAGAGCTTGTAGGTCTGCACACATTCTCCCCTTATTAGAGAGATTGCCAGGGAGGGCAGACAATTTTTATCTAGGCTTTCCCCTCCAGGACACTAACCCGGTTACCACGTATGCAGAGGCAAAGCTCTGTGCGGCTGCAATATCCATAAGAAAAAAATTGGCTACAGAAGTATAGTTGTCATCTGGTACCAATTATCTGGACATACCTCTAACAATCTTTGGACCATTGTATTTACTCCTATACTTAACAGGTAAACCAGGGAGTGACCCGAACAATCTGAGAACATGTATGTTATTTTCCACTTTTAACGTCAATACTTTTTAATTATATCTTAATGTCAGTACTTTTTAACATAGTGTAAAAACGAATGTGTACTGCTGGTCTTTGACCGTAATAAAGATTTACTTACTTACTGAGCAACTGTGGCAAGAGGTTGTAAAATGGGGCAAAACTCACTTAACCAATGTCTCAACAAAAAAGTTGGGCTCAATTGTCCTAAGTCAAGGATTACCTGTATATCTGAAGAACCATCTCACCCCAATGGAACTAGCCCGCCCCCATCGAGACAGCGGAAGAGGCCTGCCACGGATCCTATCTGCTAAGGAATTCCAGTGGGCAGGGAAAATGCCTTTTCCGCTGTGGCCCTATGCTTGTGGAACACTCTACCACTGGAAGACAGGACTGGTCCGATCCTTTTGGCCTTTCAAAAGGGTATAAACACTTGGGGCCCCGGACGCGTTTGTTTGTGTGTATGTGAGCTCACTACAAGAGGTGGCTGATGGGGAAGACGACCTCATCCCTGTGCCATCCATCTCTTAGCCCCCCCCCCTTTTTTTTGCAGTTTTAATATTTTAATTATTTTTTTTACTTGTCTTCTTATAATTTGTTAAGAGTTGCCTCATAGGGGAGATGGGCAGCATAAAAATATAATAAAAAAGTACTCATGTTTTTAAGGATTAGCTATCCATAACCAAAACTTAAGCAAACCTATATAAGTATCTTTGGTTTTACATTATTCAGTGGATATCAGCTATGTGCTGTCTGGTGCTCTGCAATTTCTGAATCTACCTTGTGTATCTTGGTACCTGTTGCGTGTGCTATTAAAATACAAACTGCAAAATCTTCAGCATTTTTTTCAGATGTCAGAGAAGTGCAATTGTTCAAGAGTTTCAGCTACTTCCTCTTCTTTGATATTGGAATAAAAATGGATTGCTTCTAGATTCTGCTTGTGTTTTTCCATACTTGTTTAGAAACTGCACAAATTATTTTATAAGATTTAAACTGTAAGATTTATATTATTTTGCTAGTAATTAATCAATTGAGAAGCAGCATTTTAACTTCACTTCCCAGACTGCCTGGTTCTAGTTCAGTGATCTTAATATGCATCCTTGATTTGGGGCCATTTTTCTACAGCTTTTCATATATCCAGTAGATCTTTGGCCTTTTCTTGCCCTTCCTCAGCCCATCTTTGCATAAATGGTCTCCTTTGATTGATGTAACATGTTTAAATAATTCTTTTGTCCTGCCCATTCAGTTGTTATCAATTCATTTGTGTTGTTTAGACAGACGTAATTTTTGGTCTTTTTCTCTGCAATTCAGTAGTTGGGCAAATTCTCCTCTGTTATCTATTGCTCTTTGTTTCTACAGCTGTTCCCAACTTATCATCCCATAGTCTACTTGCTTTTCACATCTGGCGTTATTTTTGTTTCATTGTTAAGGGTATCACACATTTCGCCCAGAAATCTTCTGTAGGAGAGCTCTTCAACAGCCACGCCATCTGCCTCTGTGATTGGAGCACAGAGGCCGCTGTTATTGCCTTGGATTCATTTGAAATCATTTTCTAATGTACCTGAGCACTGACTGTGATCCCCTTCTGCTAACATTGGCAGCTATTCCATTTCTTTTGTGTTTTTCTCATCCACAGCAGAAGATGCAAAAGTTTTACTGGTGTGAAGGCAGGTGGTCCAGGCCATTCATTTTACAGATGCCCAAAACTTTAATGTTCGGTCTTGACATTTCTGCTCTGCAAACATCAACTTGGCCTTGGTTCATGGATCTGACGTTCCATGTACCAACAGTACATGAAACTTTGGAGCATCAAACTTTCCTTTTGCTTCTGGATAGATCAGTAGTTTAGCATCTTTTCAATCCAGCACCAATATTAGTCATGATTGCCCTCTGCTCTTCCTCAGTAACCAATTGGAAACCTTCTATCCTGGCTTATCTTCCAGCATGTGTTGATTTATGACCATTGGCAGAAATCTGGGGCTAGATTTTTTTTTCCCCATTCCTTTTTGTATTTTCCATAAATACATGCCAGTTGCCAAGCCTGAATTTTGATCATGTGACCTTGGGGATGCTACAGAGGTGAGTTCCTACCAGTTCGCACCTATTCGGTAGAACCGGTTCGTCAAATCTACCGAACCGGTTAGAAGAGGTTCCACCAGTGGACCCAGAAAGCAGGCCACACCTACAGAAGAGGTTCCAAACATTTTTTGAAACCCACCACTGGTCCTCGGATATGATTATTCTACACTATCCTGCTCCTATTTATAAAACTCAGTGCCTCTGGGAAAGGTAAGGATGACTACTGCGTTTGTGGTGCAATCAGAACGTTGCGTGTGTTGAAGTTGTTTTAACGCAAACCAAAGGTGCCTTTTAATAAACAAGTTTACATCCTATTCTTATGCCTGCCAGTGCTGTGTGTGAGGTAATTTAAGGTGTTTCTGACAAGTGTCGTCGGCATCTTCATATCCGGTCACATGGACGGCAAGCCACTCCCATCCGGTCACATGGGCAGCAAGCCACTCCCACAAAGGAGGCCACACCCACAGAGTAGGTTCGAACAATTTTTGAAACCCACCACTGGGATGCTGCAATGACCACAAGTGGTCATAAGACACTTTTTTGATTGCCGCTGTAACTTTGGACAATCACTGAATTGTCATAAGGATTACCTGTATGCAAATAGCCACACCTTTATGAATAATTGATATGAATAATACCATCAGCAACACTAACCAATTGCACAGGCTTCTACTTACCAAGAAACAACAAAACAAGGATGATTATAAGTACGACAAAGAAAGTGTTTCCGTAAATCACAAGGAGATGCACCAAACGGGACTTGAAGATTTTCTGCCACCTGTAGAAAAATTTCCAACATTAAAAGGGGGGGAAATACACCCATCAGACTGCAATGCATGTTACATTATGGCTTAGCAAACGTTTTAGATATTGGCTGCTGCCTCCCAAATAACTTTTAAAAATGACTGAAAAGTCATGATTATGACAATTATATTGCCAAGGACAAAGGGGCACAGGAGGCAAAGGCATAAAATGAAACATCATGTGACCCATGCCTGGCAGATATGTTAATTCATCATTTCTGACTGTGGTTAAGCAGGACGTCGCATGCTTACCATTTGCAAAGTTCTGCCAGCTTCCCCATTGGCTTTGCTTGAAGATGGGCATGAAGCACCCAAACGGCCATCATGTAACCACAGAACACTATGGCCACCATGAATGCATGCCAACTGCCAAGCACCCAAATTGGGAAGTGACCATGGGAACATTGTGACAGCCGTAACAACTTCACGGGACAGTTGTCTCCTTTTTTTAGTGCAGTTATGACTTTGACCGGTCACTGAGTAAGTGGGTGGTAAGTGAGAACTACTTGCACTACTCATTATTTTAAACTTGCAAGCCACTCGTAGGGTTTTTTGGGGGGGTAAACAGTTAGTCCTCGACTTACAACTGGTGATTTAGTGACTGTTCAAAGTTACAATAGTTCCTGAAAAAAGTATCTACAGCCCAGATTTCCCAACCATGGGGAAGGTGGTTGAATTTCCAACCACCTCCCCATGGTCATGAGACCGTATTTTGGGTGCTGGGCAACCAGCCTGGATTTATGGCTGTTTGCAGCATGCTGTAGTCACATGACCACAATCTACAGTTTTGGTGGAAACTGGCTTGTATTTCTGGTTTCCATAAAAAAAAAAAAAAAACCCTCCCAGCAACAAGGGTTTGCTTAAGGAGGAGGGAGGAGCTGATGTTGCGACGATACGAGGTGCGATCTTGGAGCTCGATATCTCTGCCGCTGGACGGTCCTTTTGGACCTAAACCGTCCCGTAAAGATGGTGATAGAAGAGGGCACATCCTGCTGATCTCAGGGACATCGCAAAGTCCCTGATTGATCCAGGAGAACCTTTTTTTTCCGGCGACAGAGACGCAGCCATTGAAGCTGCTGAAGTTGGGACAGCTCCAGAACAGAAAGAAAGTGGGAGAGAAAGTGTGTCGAATTGGTGAGAAAAATTTTACTATTAGAGATCACCCCAAAAAACCAAAAGTTAAATTAAAATTGAAGACAGAAGAGAGTAAGTGGCGAGATTAAGCCAGAATTAAACTTAGTGTGTTATCTTTTAATTTTTTCTTTTTACAGAAGAGTTTGCTTAAGGCTTGCTGCAAAAAAAGATCATGAAATCAGGCACGATCATGTAATGGTCTACTTAACGACCATCATAGTTTACAATCATAATTGCAGGCTAATTATGGTCATAGTTAGAGGACTGCCTGAAAGCCTCAAAACCTGGTTATCACCTTTAAAGCCCTACATGGCCTAGGACCTGGATACCTCCGTGACCGCCTCCTGCCACATACCTCCCAGCGCCCGATAAGATCTCACAGGATGGGACTTCTCCGGGTGCCATCGACCACACAGTGTCGACTGGCGGCTCCTCGGGGGAGAGCCTTCTCTGTAGCTGCCCCGGCCCTATGGAATGATCTACCCCCTGAGATCTGGACCATCCCCCCTCTCTCGGCCTTCCGAAAGTCTACTAAGACCTGGCTGTTCCGGCAGGCCTGGGGCTGTTGATCCTTGATTGAGTTCCAGCCCCACTAAGAACTGAGTGCATGTTGTGTTCTTTTAACTTGCTTTGTCTTTGTATTTTAAATTTCTTAGTATTTTAAATTGTTTCTACATAAGCCGCCCAGAGTCCTTCGGGATTGGGCGGCATACAAATTCATTAAATCTTAAACTTAAACCTAAGTAGTTAATTAATACAAACTTGAGCAACTCTTTACGTTTAACACACAAGCATGTACAGGCCGATTATCCCAGCCTCCTTTGGATTATTGACATTGGTTAAAAATATATTCTGCTGCCTGCTTTCGGATCTTAATTACTCTCACTCATCATTCCAAGTTTCCGGAGTCACTCTCTTAGCAATCCTCTGGAAACCAAGCTGAGTTTTGACCTACATTTTTGCATTTCTCAGCAGCCGAAGCCATCAAGGTTTCAGGGACCCTTCCCACACTCACCCTCCTATCTCCTTACCTTGTTGCAGAGATAAAGGGGATGCAGAGGAGAAACACAAGGATAACTTCCGCATAGAGAAAAGTGGCCACAGCTGCCCACTGGAGACTCATCATTGAAATATGGGAAGGAGACGGCTCCAAGAAAAGCTGAGATTCACAGAACTTTTAGCTGAAAGGAAGGGAGGAGGGGAAAGGCTATTAGAATACAAAATGTACAAAGTGCATATACCACATTGCTGAGTTTCTGTCTGAGTGTTTTATCCTTGGGGTGGACAAGTTTCTGCCTTTGTGTATTCTTGAGTTTGAAGTGTGCACGTATGTTATGTTGGTTGAAGCTCCTCCTGAGGTGTATGCAGTACAATGCAGTGAGCCATGTGCAGATCTGTACATTGAGAAAACAAAACAACCACTTCATAAAGGCATGGCACAACATAGGAGAACAAACACATCAGGACTAGATTTAGAAGTCCATCTGCTTTTAAAAGACAGCAAAGTCTTCCGAAGACAGCAAAGTCCATATTTTGGACAGAGAGGATCGCTGGTTTGAAAAAGGGGTTAAAGAGGCCACCTTTGTCAAAATTGAACACCTGTGTCTCTCAACAGAGGGGGAGGGATCATTTATCTCCAATCTACAACACAATTCCAAGAAGCCTCCACACCAATTTGCACCACTCAGGTGACCCTGATGACACAGATAAACCTCCAGGTAACCTTAACAACTTGCTAAAAGAATGCAAATGACCAGCTGCCTTCAAGAAGTATAAATCCTTCCATTCCCCACCATCCAGTCAGAGCTGAAGAAGCTTCTTGGATGAGAAGTGAAATGTTTTCAAAGAAAAACCAGAAAGTTCAGTTGCCTCTTGAAAAAAAGCACCTTTGGGACAGTCCGATGACTGCTCAGATATTCCTCTGGGATCAAGGACAAAAGATGCAAATGCTGTTCCCAGTAATGGCCACCACCACACACACACACACACACACACACCTCCACACATACACCTGCTCTTTTCCTCTTCAGCAGGGAAGCTCTACAGGTATCACTGTGAAGACCAATGTCAGATCAAGTTCTGTCTGTAAATCACCTGTGACCACGTCTGCCTAACTCTCACCCGTGACCCGTCAAAACCGCGGTAGACAAAACCGCACTCGACGAAAGCGCGTACCTGACGTCATCAGCAGCGCGACAAAAAAATTAAAAATAAATTAAATTGAAATTAAAATAAAATTAAAGCAAGCCGATTCACATAAAGGTAAGGGTTAGGGTTAGGTTAAGGGTTAGGGTTAGGTTTAGCGTTAGGTTAAGGGTTAGCATTAGGTTTAGCGTTAGGTTAAGGGTTAGGTTTAGGGTTAGGTTTAGGGTTAGGTTTAGGGTTAGGTTTGGGGGGGTTAGGGTAAGGTTTTCGCTTTAATTTTAAATTTACCGCTCACAGCGTGATGTTTTCGTCGCGCTGTGATGACGTCACGTACGCGCTTTCGTCGAGCACGCTTTTGTCTACCGCGGTTTTGTGGTGGAACCACTCTCACCAGGTGGATTCAAATAAGATGCAGAGTGTTACACAGCTTCAGTGCTCCCACACCCCAGATACATTCCTGGCTGCTACTGATGAAATTAAGGAGTTTTAAAAAAAAACTCCCAGATGCTGCTAAACTACAACTCCCAGCAACCCCTGTAAGCGCTACCAATGGAAAGGAATCCTGGGAGATATAGTTCAGCACTCTAGGAGAACTGGTTTGCCGTTCTTAATTACAATAAGTTCTCTGCCTTTTTCCTACGGGTTTAAAAATAATTTAGTTCTTAAGCTATTAAGAATTAAAACAATACCAATTTAAGTGATAAAAGAGGTTAATAGAATGCATGCCAAACAAGTTATGAACTCAAAATAAAAAATAAACCCCCAGGAAAAAGAAATCTTGTGCCATAATGAAAAGTAACCGAGGAGGAAGAGAAATAATTTCTTTTGATCCAAGGGAGAATTGTACACATAGCCTCCTTAAGGAGTAACGGTACTTGGCAACCAGTCGGCATTTGCGGTCGTTTGAATCATCCCACATTTATGATATTTTTGCCAAAAACTTCAGGGTTGCATCAAAAATGCCCCATAATGGTTTCCACAAAAAAGGTTATAAAATTGGATCTGATAACAAAATGATCCGCTTTACGACTCTTACTATTTGCGACTAAAAGGGGTAGGCTCCACTACAGTACATAAGTTGGAGACTACTTGAATAGGGTAAGAGTAAGATTTGTGCTTTTAAATTGCTGCTATCCTTCAAGAATTAGGAAAGCAAAAACAGTGCCACTTCTCAGGTGGCAAGAATATTTTTCCCACAGTCAAGAATGCAAGATTGAATACGAAGCGGTTACCCCAAGCTTTGTGGCTTGACGCAGGCATAAATCATCAACCGCGTACAATAAATGAGATAAATGAATGAAATGGCAAGTTTACTTGTATTTCACTAAAAGTAAAGTTTTAACCAGTCACTTCTTTTTCAAATAAAGGAAGGTATCCAGAAAGCTGGAAAATAAGGAGGCGGGGAGAGAAGAGGGGGAGAGAAAGAAGAGAGAATGTAGTTGCCAGAGCTAAAAGTGCTTTTTCAAAAGTTCCATTAAATTATCTTTTAAATGTAAACAAAGATAGGAAATCAGATAGGTACCAAGGAAGCTATCTGCAGAATTTTTGAACACTTGTATAATACAACAGAGTCCCAGAATGATCATCTTTTCTATTTGTGCCTAGTGCCTTGATGGCAAACTTATGGCACGCGTGCCACAGGTGGCACACACAGAGCCCTCTCTTCGGGCATGCCAGCCATTGCCCCAGCCCGACTCCATTGCACATGTGCATGCACCTCCCGCTGGCCAGCTGGTCTTCATGTCTATGTAGCACACGCACAGGGGCGCGCATGGGTGGGACATGAGTGTACATGAGCAGGGGTGTGCTCGCATTGCATTTTGGGGGCTCGCACAGGAGCCCTGCACCCTATTTTGTGCCTGGAAAGCCTCCTGCACCAACTTGGAAGCCAAAAATGGGCAGGGGAGTGCATGCACGGGGGGAGGGAGCAGGGGAGTATCGGGGGGGATCACACACACATGCCCGGGGTGCACATGGGGGTGTCATGCACGCATGCATGGGGGAAGGGCATGCAGGTGTCACGTGCACATTGCATTATGGGTGTGAGCTTCCAGCACGCAACGAAAAGAAGGTTATCCGTCACTGGCCTAGTGTGTTAGATTCTATGTTCCATGAGTTGAGCACCTTAGCAATGTGTGAATTACCCATAATCACAAATATTGAAACACAAAACACACTAAAGAAAAAGAAAGGAGAGGGGATTTCTCTCAGTGAGAGAACTACATTGTAAAAAATTCAATGCAGAATTAATTATACATCTGTCCCACTTTCTATTTGTGGAGTTAATAGAAATGTTCATCGTACATCTGAGGTCCCTTTCTTACTGACCTCATTAAAGAGAAAGCTATCCACACAAAAGTTGCAACTTTGCAAAAGGGAGATAGGATTATTTGCTATCTTCGTACAGGATTAATGATATTCCTTTTATTCATTCCATAGCTTGGTTTGAAATGAAAAATTATATGGCTGCTCTGGATTAATTAATTACCAAGTCATCTTATTTGGACTTCTGAGTTTGAAACACAAGTAGTCCTTGGCTTATAACCAGTCATTTAACAACCCTTCAAAATTATAAATCTGGAATAGGTGCTTTGTGGCCCATAAAGCACATCTGGCTGTTATATTACTGCCCCCCCCCCATATCACATTACTGTATTTCAAGGGGAGTGAAGGCCCAAGGGCCAGATCCAGCCTACGAGGGTGCTTAGATCTGGCCTGCAAGACCGCGCTGGAAACAGTGAAGGACCAGCCCGCGGTGCCTCTGCCAGAGAGCTCAGCAGGGTCACGTTCAGCCCTCTGCCAGAGTCCAGGGGGGACGGCTGGGGAGGCTGAAAATGGAGCCCGGAGGTCGCATGCTCCATTTTTCCAGGCAGAGGGGCACAGGAAGTTGTCGTGGCCGAAAATTGGAGCTCGGGAGCCCATTTTCGCTGGCAGAGCGCTTGGGCCACCACAGGCACCAACACGAGTGACGTCAAGCTGGCCGTACCCATCTGCCCACGCGCCTCCCGAGGTCAAACACAATCCTGATGCGGCCCTCAATAAAATTGAGTTTGACACCCGGCATCCATTTTCTGATCCTCATGCCACCCCAAGTAAACCAAGACCAAAGAGTTTGGGGTTTTTGGAGTTTGGGGAATAGGCCTCAGGGCAAAATGGATAATGAGGCATAAGATTTCATCCATTAGGTCCCTCCAAACCCAACCCCTTTGGACTGCAGCTCTTAAAAGGGCATGTCCATAAAACTTAAGCAACCTTTTCAAGTCCTAAGTTATGCTATCTCCAAGAGAGATCTGCAAATTGAGCAAGCAGAAAGGGAAGATTAAAAGAGCACATGACTGCCAGGGACAGTTGAAGCATTGCAAAACCTGAACAATTCCACTGAAACATTTGGTGTGTCCACAAGGGAGAAACAAAAGAGGAAGCCATTTAAACCAGCATTTATTCCAGGCTGGGAGGCATCCTGTCCCTTTCTCTGCACTGACCACCCTACTTTAAAAGAAAAGACCAGAAACTATTTTCCAATCGCTTTCTTTAAAAAGCTATTTCAGAGACCCTTTGGACAAGACAAATTCCACCTCTCACCCCCCCACCCCTCACCCCAGAAGGGAAACCAACTCTTAAAAGTGCACAAGTTATGTGCAGCTAGCCCAAACTTCCCCATATAAAGCCAGGCAAGCTGTATGCAAAAGCCCAAGAAGTTGGCATGTGAAATATCTATTTAATGCAATTCCCCTAAGGTTTTAATATTATGCCAGCGACGAGTTCGCTTTCGCAAGAGCCCCTTCCCCCGCCCCGCCCCATAGACTGACAGCCAGGAGAACAAGTCGGACTACTCCCACCTTTTCGGGATTCTCTTTGGAGATGGGAGGAGGTTGTAAAGCTGATGGACGGGCCTATGTCATGCCCTGCCCTGCCCATTCCTTCGCAAAGACGCCCCCGCTCCGGCTCCTCAACGCACCCCACGCCCGCCCACCCCTCTCTCCATATTAATGGCCCCTCTTGCAATATTCGTTGCATTAAAAAATTGCACCCGGGAAGGAAGGGGGAGAAAAAGGGAGACTATTTCCAGGGAGTGGAGAAAGCAGATTACAAGTAAAACCGAATTGCATTCGGGTGTCAAGATGGGAAGACGCCACAGAAAGGTGGGGATTTAGGGGAGCTTCGAATTACTCTTTGCAGGAGAGGCGCCCCCCATTCTTTCGAAATGCGGGGAAGAAAGAAGGCGCCAGGAGCCATTTAAAAACGGGAGCGCCTGCTTTTTAACATAATTTGGCTTTTCTTTCCCGAATAACCAGCTTCGCTCGCCGGTTCCTTTCCTCCCTTCCTTCCCCACCCCGGCGGGAGGAACCCCGGTACGTACCAGACTAGAGCCCCCCCAAAAGCAGCTCCGGCTGGACCGCAGGCAGAAATAGAGCACGCTCGAAACCCCGCCCCCTCCTGTCGTTTGGGCGTGGCCTGAGGGCGCCCTCTGCCCAATCGCGACGCAGGTTTTCTAAATGGAGGCGAAGGGTGGGCGGGGGGGAGGGTAAAGGCCGAAGTTGCTCCGTCAGGGTCGCAGGCGCGGCTGCGTGTCGCAGTTATCGACGTGTCTGTTTAAAAAAAAAAAAATAGGGGCGGGAGGAGAGGAGGGGACGCTTCGTAGGAAGTACGGGAGAGGGCGAAGGAAGTAGCTGCGCCACGAAATGCGTCGGACTACAGCTCCCATGACCTCTAGCGAGGGCGGCTCGTGGGAGTCCCGCCCTCGCGGGGGTTGGCGACGTTAAGACTTGTGGGCTTCAGCTGTGGCTGGAGAATTCTGGGAGTTGAAGTCCGCCAGTCTTAACGTTGCCAAGTTTGGGTGACCAAGTTTGGGTTTAGAGCAGCCTTGGCAACTTTAAGACTTGTGGACTTCAATTCCCAGAGTTCCTCAGCCAGCAAAGCTGGCTGAGGAACTCTGGGAGCTGAAGTCCACAGGTCTTAAAGTTACCAAGGTTGGAGATCACTGGTTTAGAGGAATTGCAAACGTGTGGAGGCTCTGGCGGCGGGGAGGCGGTGTTGCTTTGCTCTTGTTTTTTTTCCTCAAAAGGCTGCTGAGCGAATTGCTTATTTTCCTTTTCCAGACAAAATTATCCTTTTCTCATTTTTTTTTTTTTTTGTGAGTGCAGGCATTTTATTTTTATGGTCACGATATTGTACCAGTTTTGTGGATTGCAGCACATGCCAATGAGGCAGATGTCTCCCACCTACAGTATCTGGCCTTTCTCCTTTGTGATTCTTTTTTTTTTTTTAAATAAATGTTTTTTAATTTTAATTAAAACAAGTACAGCATCTTTCTTTACATCTGTAAAAAAATGTATCAATCGATTACAGACAAGCTTTGGTACATCTCCTCCACGGTCAACAAACATAACTCATATTAACTCAAGCATGATCATGTATCCATTTTCATTTGACTGTAATTATTATTTAAAGATATTAATAAAAGTAATAATCTTGAACAATACCTGCCCACACCAGTGGGAAAAGAAAAAATAAAAAAGAAAAGGCATAAAAAAGAAAAAAAAATAAAGCAAAAAAGGACAAAAACGACAAAGGACAAGGCAGGGGAGAAAAAACGAAACACAGGTATCTATCATAAAAAAGAAGTATATCAACTGGTTACAACATGCTTTGATTTTTTTTTAAAATTGGTTAGGATCCTCCTTCCTTGTCTTTTATTCATTGCTCCCCGTTTCCTTTCTTGGCTCCATTAAAAGTGCTGGTTAGGATTGCCAATTCAAAAGCGGCGTTCGGCTGCAGCTGAATAGAACAAACGAGGCACCCCGACTGGATTCACGCAGTGTGCAAATGCTTGGTTTTTGCTTCATGGCTTTTGCAGCAGCGCAAGGCGTGGAGCAAAAGCCATACGTCTCGTTTTACTTGGACGTTCTGAACTTCTGCATTTTTTTTTCTCTTCATCGCTAGAAAACCACCAGATTTGACACAAAACCTTGCTTTTCCCCCCCCCTGTTGTGCTCTTGACACACAGAGCAGCATCCAAGCTGGATCAGGAAGTAGATTAGGAAGAATTTATGATACAGCAGTATGTTGTTTTTTCCTGTCTCTGGTTCCTTTCCCCCTGTTCAGAACAAAAAGCCCGTTTGGCTCTTGAAAGGTGTTGCAGGAAATGACAACTTCAGACTTCTCAGGATACAGGAAAAGTTTATTTGGCAGCCAGGTTCAGAAAGCGAGCCCATGGCTTAGCATTGCAAGTTCTGAACCACCTTCATTATCGAAGCACGCGTTCTTATACATTCTCAAAAGCATTGCAACACGGAAATTTGGGAGTCCTCCTGGACCCACAGCTGACCTTAGAACATCATTTGTCGGCTGTGACCAGGGGGGCATTTGCCCAGGTTCGCCTGGTGCACCAATTGCATCCCTACCTGAACCGGGAGGCACTCGCAACAGTCACTCATGCCCTCGTGACCTCAAGACTGGACTACTGCAATGCGCTCTACATGGGGCAGCCCTTGAAGAGCATTCGGAGACTCCAGCTCGTCCAGAATGCAGCTGCGCAAGCGATTGTGGGTGCACCTCGGTACACCCACGTTACACCTATCCTCTGCGAGCTGCACTGGTTACCGATTGGTCTCCGGATACGCTTCAAGGTGCTAGTCGTCACTTATAAAGCCCTTCATGGTATTGGACCTGGGTACTTGAGAGACCGCCTGCTGCCAATTACCTCCCAAAGACCCATTAGATCACACAGATTAGGCCTCCTCCGAATTCCATCTACTAGCCAATGTCATCTGGCTACTACCCGGGGGAGGGCCTTCTCTGTGGCGGCTCCGGCCCTTTGGAACGAACTTCCCGCAGAGATTCGGACCCTCACCTCTCTCCAGGCCTTCCGAAAAGCCGTTAAAACCTGGCTGTGTCGGCAGGCCTGGAGTCGATGAGTTCCCTTCCCCTCTCGAATTGTGTGGCTGTTGGTTGTTTTAAATTCCCTGTACTTTTTGTTGTAGTTCTTGTGTTTCCCTTCCCCTCCTTTGTGCGCCGCCCTGAGTCCCACCGGGAGTAGGGCGGCATATAAATAAAATGAACCTTGAACCTTGAAATACTTAACACATTTCTTAGTGGTTACCGTGAGGAGAAAGCCTTATAAGGAGATGGGGACTTACTTCTTTTGTTTATGGAGTACGTGTCATTAACGAACTTTAATTGAACCTTGGACTTTTGACATAGGTTTTGACATAGAGACATCTTGTGGTTAGGCACTGGCTTCCTGTTTCTTTTTCAAGCTCCAACTCTGTCTATGTGGCTTTTAATATAGAAGTAAAGGGTCTCTAAGAGGCTGCCCAGTAGGTTTCACACTTAATGTCCAAATCTCACTTTACGTCTGCTTTAAAGGGACTAACAGTGGATCATTTCCGAAAATGAGGGCAGGAGAAATAAAAGTGGAATAAAATGGAACATTTTGGCACTAGTTTGCTTTCCAAGCTTGTTTCAATTGGTTCCACCACAAAACCGTGGAGGACAAAATCGCGGTCGACGAAAGCGCGCATTTGACGTCATCACAGCGCGACGAAAACATCGCGCTGTGATCGAAAAATGTAAAAATAAAGCGAAAACCTTACCCTAACCCCCCCAAACCTAACCCTAAACCTAACCCTTAACCTAAGCCTAAATCTAACCCTAAACCTAACCGTTAACCTAACGCTAAACCTAACGCTAACCCTTAACCTAACGCTAAACGTAACCCTAACGCTCTAAACCTAACCCTTAACCTACCCCTAACCCTAACCCTAACCCTTACCTTTATGTGAATCGGCTTGCTTTAATTTTATTTTTATTTCAATTTTTAATTTTTTTGTCGTGCTGTGATGACGTCAAATGCGCGCTTTCGTCGATCGCGCTTTTGTGGACCGCGGTTTTGACAGGTCACGGTTTAAATTTAGTTTCTCAACGTTTCCTTACCAGAAGCAGGATTTTCTTGTCCTATGCTCCTTGGCTTATAAAAAAATCCGAGCTACAAATGTTTTCTATTATTTCAAAATGGCACATTATTCATATATAGACCAATAACACTTCACATGTCTATTTCCATAATACAGATGGGTGGGGTGGGATTACTTAATTATGCTTGAGGTCTCAGTATGATGCTTACAAGTGTCTCCAGTGTTAAACAGATGCGATTCTTTTAAAGAGCCAAAGGATTTTCCTTTCTGAGAAGCAATTACAGTCTCCCCCTCCCCTTTCAAATTGGCACTGGAAGTTAAATTGTGCAGCTCTAATTTATTAATGTGTTTACTAGTAGAATGCTGACAAAGAGCCCAGGTTGCTCGAGGTTGCTCAATGAGAGAGACTTCAGGTTCCTATTTGCAGCAGATGGCAGCATTCAACATAGTAAGTTCAAAAGGAACAGAAACAGATTCACAACAATGCTTTCTTCAATGGGAGGCTGGGATGAGCTGTAGAAGCCAAGTCACCTGTTGAAGATCCTAATATTGGTAGGAACTATAAGTATCTTTGGGAAGGGATGAGCACTTCTGTTTCTAGTATATAACACATGGACAATAGTGCCTCATGCTCTGCCTTCCTTTTTCCATTGGCATCATAGCAACCAATTTTAAATATACAGTGGGAAAGCCCATATAACGTTCAAGGTTAGAACCAGGGAGACCTAGTTGTAGTCTATCCTCAACCACTGGGTGTTTGGGGCACTGATATTCTCTCAGCGTGCCCTACTGTAGGAAGTTTATCATCCAGCCGTCTCCCAGAAAAAATGAAATATCCTAGGAAATATTGAAAAGGCAGAATATTTCTCTGGATGTGAAAAGAAAGAAACAGGTTTTAAAAGACAGAATAGCTGCCTGTAGCTTCCTGCCCATCCCCACTTTGTCAATGGGCCCTTAAGAAGGCCAAGCTAGTCCCTTTACATAATAAAGACTTCTCCACTTCAGCTCCAGGGGGATGGGATTAAAGCATGATAATATTGGCCCTTTACTCAACTGACCACATGGCATCTGAGAACTCAACCAAACCTGGATTCAAAACACAGCCATGGCCCCATGGGAGTCTGACAACCAATCAGAATACATTTCTTACACAGGAACGGGGAAACAGAGAGGTGGGACTGAACAGGTTATAAAAAGCCTAGCAAGCCCCTCCCTCGGCCCTTCTCTTCTTCTTCACCAATATTGAAGCATGTGATCACCTTTTCTGCACAGGACTCAAGCCATGTGGTCCTGTCCACCAATAAACCATCTTTCCAAGCAGCCTCCATGTCTCCAGTGTCTTTTTCCCCACTTGGAGCTGAACCCAGAAGGACATTTCTTTCATCACTACCTTGCAGGGTTATCCCTGTAGAGAAAAGTGTAAAAAATAACTTTATGTACACTGCCTTCGGTTCTTGCAAGAAAGCTGGATTATACATCGAACAAGTAAAAACAGCTCCAGGAACTGCAGCTTGAGAGCAGCAGATACTCTCAGCATGCCACAGTTGCCATAGCCTGCACAATCACTTAGCTTTTAGACGATGCTGTATCAAATAGTATCAGGGTAACCAAGCTTGGCAATCATTCAATTTAGAAACACACCTGGAAAAAACCAAGTCATCTACGTATTCATAGATAATTAATCAGGCTGTGATTTCTTGGCAAACCTATGAGTCTTAGCTTCAAAACAATTATTTTGCCCTCTGGCTTTTGGTTATATAAGAATTCATGTGTATAATAGCCTAAGTATCGATACCGTTTGATGAAATACATTTGAATTATGAAATCTCTTTCTTGGAGTCAGAAAAATACCAGCAGCTATGTTCTAAATGATATACTAAAATACAGTATCAGGAATCACCACATACTTCGAAATTACAGATTTTTCTCCTTGTAGTGGGACGAATGAGATGGCTTCAGAGCAGTGCTGCTCATAAAGAGTTTTTGTGGGCTGTTATTTCTTCCTCAGATTCCACAGTGATGACGAAGTAGATTCCACTTTTAATCTCCTTTAATGTTTTGAACTCTCTAATTCATTTGGACTAATTATTCCTAAAGCTTTTGGAAGTTGCACCTTGCAAATAACTGAGTCAGCCACCAGCACTGAATTAACCAAAATAACCATTCCTCCCACACAAGTTTCCTTTTTGTGTATCCCTTCTTGCAGCTCTGATGAAGTCACACCTTCTGTGTGGTTGTTCGGACGATATTTGAGTCTCGGTTGTTGTAGGGACAAGAGTTTCTGCCTTCTGTTAGCTCTACATGGGCCCGATGTAGTAGCTGCATCTCTCCAATCTTGCAGAGTAGTAGTAGAGATAGGAATGGACACAACTACTAGCATTGCCACATCTTGGTCAGCATAGTGTCTCTAATGCAGTACTGTCGTGATTCAACGGTCGCTCCTGCAAGTAAATCGCCTTTATTCACAGATGCGTTTCATACAAATGACCACTAATGTGCTGGACCCAATGATACGGTATTATAATAAGGTGACCAGATTTTAACATTGGTAAAGAGGGACACCATTGAACTGGAGACATGGAGGCTGCTTGGAAAGATGGTTTATTGGTGGACAGGACCCCATGGCTTGAGTCCTGAGCAGAAAAGATTCTTGACTAAAAAGGTTATTGATTAAAAATTTTTAAAAAAGATTTTAAAAAATCCTATCCTTCAAATTGTCTTCTGATAACATTATGGACATGTTCACTAGTTTTCTAAGCAGAAGTAATGGCTTCTAGAAGTAATTTGCCAATTGTCTTCTTCTTCTTCTTGTCACCATCTCCCCCCCCTCCCAAATCACTACCCCAGCTTCCAATCTACCCTGTAATCCTGGGATTTTGCTCCTAATTATAACTACAATCATCTGATAACGTGGTTCTCCATTTCAGTTTATTATGGAGGGGAGCTTGGTGGGTGGGAAATCCCGATTCCAACCCTTACGGCACAATGGATCAGTGTTTCTCAACCTTGGCAACTTGAAGATGTCCGGACTTCAACTCCCAGAGTTCCCCAGCCAGCATTCGAACTCTGGGAGTTGAAGTCCGGACATCTTCAAGTTGCCAAGGTTGAGAAACACTGCAATGGATGATGCACAGCAATTCCAAAGCAAACTTATCCCTTTGCAAAACTACGACAGCGCATTGATTTCTTTGCAGGCGTGACGGCAGGAACCCATTTATAGCCAAGGCTTTGGAGAAGCGGGGTCCGAACCCGGACAGCAAGGATAGGGGAGCAACGTGACGTCACGGGACCCTTTCCGAAACTTGGCGGGTTTTGTTTTTTTTGCTTTCTCTCCGAACGCAGAAGTGTAGAAACCGCCTCTTTCCCGGCCACGCCCTCTACCGGCCACCTGTAGAAACGTCCTCCCTATCTCGTCCTCTCTATGGTCTGAGGGATGGCCGTTCTCCAGTCCCCTCCCACTCTTGTCACTGGGCGTTGGGCGGGGGGGGGGACCGAGAGCCGATTCCCGGCTGGCCAGCCAGCCCGCCCAGCAGCTCCAGTTTTGCCGGAGGACGCTGCCTTCTTGCTGGAGAGGGAGAAAAAAGCAGAAGCGCGAAGCGGAGGCGCTGCCTCCCCAGCCCCTCGAGACCATGCCCTTCGCCCCAGCCAAAGTAGCCACCCGGCTGAGCCAAGGAATCACCGCCAAAAGGGCAGCCGTGGCACTGTTGCTGGCAGCCTATGGGGCCAGGAAGCTGTACCCCATCCTGCGGAGGCAGTGGGCTGCCTCGGTCCTCCAAGTGGATGCAGAGACCGCCAGCCCCAGGGAGTCAAATGCAAAGTGGGGGGAACTCGAGGTGGACGGTGCATCATCATCATCACCCCCTGGTGTGAACAAGGTGTTTTTCCTCCGTCTCCTGCGGCTCCTGAGGTTGCTGTTCCCGGGGCCACTCTGCCGGCAGACAGGACTCCTGGCCTTGCATTCAGCTGCCCTTGCTAGCCGCACCTTCCTCTCGGTTTACGTGGCCCAGCTGGACGGGCGCTTGGCCCGCTCCATTGTCCGTAAGAACCCACGGGACTTTGCGTGGCAGCTTCTCCAGTGGCTCCTCATTGCCCTGCCCGCTACTTTTGTCAACAGTGCCATTCGGTACCTGGAAGGACAACTGAGCCTGGCCTTCCGGGGATGCTTAGTGGACCATGCCTACCGGCTCTACTTTGAGGGTCAGACCTACTACCGGGTCAGCAACATGGATGGGCGGTTGCGTAACCCGGACCAGTCGCTCACCGAAGATTTGGTGGCCTTCGCTAATGCCGTGGCCCACCTCTACTCAAACTTGACCAAGCCT
This sequence comes from Thamnophis sirtalis, assembly GCF_051295495.1. Lineage (NCBI taxonomy): Eukaryota > Metazoa > Chordata > Lepidosauria > Squamata > Natricidae > Thamnophis > Thamnophis sirtalis. The sequence continues at coordinate 168,805,992 of NW_028261383.1, read as the reverse complement.
GTCCTTGATCTCATTGTGACTTCCTATACCTTGGTCAGTTCCGCTAGATCCAAGGGGGCTGACACAGCCTGGCCCTCGCTTATTGCTGGTTTGGTGGTCTGCATCACTGCCAAGGTGCTACGTGCCTGTTCGCCAAAGTTTGGCCAACTGGTGGCCGAGGAAGCACGACAGAAAGGAGAGCTGCGCTACATGCATTCTCGGGTGGTGGCCAATTCCGAAGAGATTGCCTTCTACGGTGGGCATAAGGTAAAGTAGGAGGCAGCATGCCAATATTCTTTAGTAGAAAAGGATGGTTTAGGTTGTTAGGAAGAGGAAGTCCGTGGGCTATTTGGACACTTCTGATTCTAAATGAGGAATGACAACAGTCTAATTAGAAAAGGAGAGAGAAAATACTGTGTTTTTATTTTCTGCCTTAGTAATTTACCACCATCTCTTGTAAGAACTATGCCAAAAGTCCCCACAGCTAACTCTGTTTCGATTCTGCCTTAGGTGAAATGAAGCTGCCCCAAAACATATTTAGACCAGCACCCTTGTTTACTTCCTTCCTTTTGTTGTCTCCTTGAATATGTCCCCAGGCTCATCTAGGGCTCTAACCTTGATTATAATCTATAATCTGTCCTTGTCATTTTCAACTTCCCGCAAAAATCTTTCTTAGTTTCTGTTGATCCTACCTAATTCAAACAGTTGAAGTAGCCTGAAGGCCTTCTAAGTTTGGCACCGGCTTGTCTTTTAATGTTTCCTACATTCCCAGGCAGAGGAGTGAACTGAAGGGCAGTAAATGTGTATGGTGTGGGGAATTTCTGATCCCCAAATATAGCAATAAGACACACCAGCAAGGAATATCGGTGTAAATCAAAGCTCCTGTTGATAAAGAATGGAGAAAGAAAGGATGTTTTAACACCAGGAAAGAGAATTTGATATTAATAATCATAACTTTCATTCCAAGACCAAACCTCTCTTTCTGTAGTAGCTTCTCTCCATAATTAAGAGTCACTTAAAGTCATATTTGCACAAAAATCACAAGCAAATGGGAACAGATTGTTTTCTTCCCCTTTTCAAGGTTCACCTCGAATTTAAAAAAAAAGAATCAAAATGCAACAGTTGTTTTTTAAAGCAGTGGTCCCCAACCTTTTTATCGCCGCGGACCAGTCAGCCTTTGATAATTTTACCGTGGCCCGCTGAGCGCGTGCAGGGGTGGGGGGGCGTTGTTCGCGACGACACATTGATTGTTTATATATCAGATTGTTTTGATTACTACCATAATATGAGCTAAAAATATATCAAGCAAATATTTCCATGATGCTTTTTTGTAAAAGAAAAAATGGGGGAATACAAACATACTTTTTAAATCCACCTTCCCAATTCAACACCTGAATCATATCCCACCTTCCATTTTGTATGTAGATTTTAAGGAATAAACAGTACTATGGAAAGTCAAAAACTTTTTATATGAATTGTGAGCATGTTATGGTGCCACACATTTAGATCTCCAAAGACTCATTTTTACTTTGAATCAAAGCAGCATATAAATTATTTACCCTCCTTAATTCATTCCATCATCAATTAAATGACTTTCTTTATAGTTCATTTTCTCTCTCCTCTGGAACAAAATTAGGCACGATAAGTTCTAATGAAGATGTCACTGGTTTGCAGATCCAATTATGAATTCCATAACTTTCCCAGGATGCTTTGGCCCAAAATGCATTTCAAATGCGAAATTTTGGAAGAGAGGCAAGAGACTTCAGGCACCGAGCCCCCACCCCTGGCTGCGGCAACTGGAGCGGGCGGGAGGCAGGGAAGGGGTGGGCAAGACCGCCGCTTTTCCACCGTGCGCTGCAATAGCGGCAGCGGCGGCCTGAATCTGGCGACTGCCCCTCACCACCTCAGGCGGCGCTCATACCCTCCTCTTTCCTGCGCTACCGTTAGACTCCTCTCAGCCCCCCACCCACGCCTGCGGAGGGCGCACGCGCGCCAAAATCGCGCACCCCCCATCTCCCCTCAAAAGATTCCCCCTGCCCTCGGCTGCCCGACGTTTTCTCTCTCTCTCTCTACCTCTCTCGCCGTTCCTTCTCACAAGCCAAGGCCGGGCGGGGAAGCGCCGTCTCCGTCCCGGGCGCGCCGCCCCTCCCTGGGCAACTCGGAGACGACTGAGCCGCTTTTTCTCCAACCGCGCCGCGCGATCCTTGCCAATGCCGGGCGCCACATAGACGAAGTAGAGGAACGAGGATGCCCCCGGCCGCTGCGCGGCCCGGTGCCAGGTACTCCACGGCCCGGCACCGGTCCGCGGACCGGGGGTTGGGGACCACTGTTTTAAAGCAATGGCTCCATAATATCCCATGACCAGCATTAGACATAACAACATTTGTTACGTGATGTTATGTGATGTCTGTGTTGTATCCGCTATGGGACTTTGTAAAGGACATAGGGATGTTTAGAGGATTCTTAGAGGCATGTATTTATTCTGTAGTTAGCCATTTGTGACTTTTGAGTTAATCTTTGCAGTTTGTTACCTGTTTGTATATAAAAGCTACAGTAGAAGGACTGTAATTCAGAGTGAATGTAGGCATATACCACAGAGCTAACCTAATGATTCCTTTATGCTGTGCCTGATATGGATGAGGAAATATCAATTAAACTACATTAGGATTCATGGAATTCTGATCTAAAGGCTATATTCTCTGAGAGATGAATAAGGCCTGAAGAAGGTGTAGGAGAGAGAGAGAGAGATTGAGATTTATTAGATTTATATGCCGCCCTTCTCCCAAGGACTCAGGGCGGCGTACAACAATTAAAAGAAACACCATAATACAAAAGTTAAAAAAAAATTAAATGGAATATTCCAAACCCAATTAAAATTGGGTTGTTGTTTTTTAAAAAAAAATCGAATTAAAATTAACAGTGATCAATAATTTATTTTGTTTTGTTCAGGCCAGGCTGGCTTGCTGGAAAAGCCAACTTTTTAGGGCGTGTCGGAAGGACCGGAGGTCAGGGATTATACGATTATGCTCCCGGGGCAGCTCATTCCAGAGGGAAGGCGCTCCCACAGAGAAGGCTCTCCCCCTGGGGGTCGCTAGCCGACACTGTCTGGCCGACGGTACCCTGAGGAGGCCAACTCTGTGGGATTGCACTGGACGATGGGAGAGAAGATAAACATTAGATAAGAAAATGCATATATGAATTAGAAAAGATAAGAAAATGGACAAAGGGGCTGCAATTTTATATTCTTAACTAAAATTGGGATGGGGAGAGTTCCACTGAACTCAATTGCAAGTAAGAGATTTTTAGAACTTTGCTGTAGAACAACTAAAGTTAGAATTCTTCTCCTTCATTTTCATCTGTTTATATGGGCTATGTGATTAAGGGCTATGAGTTCTAGTTAGGCATGAAAGCCGACTGAATGACTTTGAGCAAATCACTCTCTCAGCCCAACTCACCTCACAAGGTGGTTGCGGTGGGGAAAACAGGAGGAGGGAAGTATATTGGATACTCTTAAATTGTTTAAAAAATAATACAGGTGGGATAGGCTATTAATAAGTAATTTAACCCTTCTGCAAAGTGAGAGGGACAATCTGGTGCAGTTCATTCATTGAGAGATACTGATGACAGCAAACCTCTTTCTTTTTTTTTTATCCATTCCTGTTTTTTCACAACAGCTTAGCTGAAGAAACAGAAACTCATGTACGATACTTTCCTTGGAATAGAGGTAGCGGTGCTTTTTTTAAAATACTGTTTAAAAATGTTTTGAGTGACAGAAGGAAAATTAAAACCTGAAGCATCTCTATTCTGTTGTATTTGAGTTTAATGCAAATCTATAATTAAGATGTTAGGGATTGGTTAATTTCTCTGTTATCATGTTATCACATCATTGCACTAAACCTCAAGTTGGAATTAACCCATAGCGATAAGAATTAATCCATAGTGTTGTCTACATGATAGACAACAAGGGGATGATTAAATCTTCTACTTCTTTTTAAAAATCTTTTTCATATATCCTGTTTCAACTTCTTTAAAGACAGGCTGCTGATCTGAGTTCTAATAGGTGGTTTTTTTTTCCTGCCATAGAAATAAAGAGTAAAACTTCAGTGTATATAAATATACACTGAAGAAGGCACTGACTCTAGTGGGTAATAATTTGGCTGTAACTTCTCATATGTGTAGAAATAATAACAAACTAAATTATTTATCTGGGGTTCTCTTGACTCCTAGGTTTATTTGCTCTGCACCTAATTTGCATATTATAGTAATTCATGGTATTTTTTTCATCTTGGTTTATTCAATAAACTACAATTGCCTAAATCAAACAACATTCAATGTTATAAATTCTGATTACAGACCATTATGTCTAGATTCACACAATATACTAACCCATTGTGATTATTTTTTTTTGAGTTTCATATGATTTGTGAACCCAGCCTATAAGAACAGGTGTCTCCCTCAATCTAATTTTCTAATTCATTTGGCTCTTATTCTTCGCTCTGATCCAGGAATACGTCAATTAGTCTATGTGCCTCTTTGGTACATTTACATTGTTAAAATAAAAGCTATAAGGAGTTGTCTTTATCTGTGTGACCCGACAAATGCGCGCCCGACAACAGCGTGCCGACAAAACCGCGGTGATAAAACCGCGACGTCGACAGCGCGCCCACAAAGGCGTGCCGACAAAAGAGCGCCGACAGAAGCGCGATTATGGTTAAGGTAAGGGTTAGGGTTAGGTTCAGGGTTAGGTTCAGGGTTAGGTTTAGGGTTACCTTTAGGGTTAGGTTTAGAGCTTGCTTCTGTTGGCGCGCTGTTGTCGGCGCGCTTCTGTGCTCATTCGTCGGCGCGATTTTGAACTCGCGGTTTTCTCCCCGTGATTTTTGTCGAGCGCACATTTGTCGGTGAACCCTTTATCTGTGTGGTTGTAAACCTCAAGCCATTTTGTATCCTCCTGCTACTCTCTTTAGGTGGAGCTGTCCCTTCTGCGGCATTGTTATCATCAGCTGGCCTCTAAAATCAATGTGCTGCTTCTGGAGAGACTCTGGTATGTGATGCTGGAACAGTTCCTTATGAAGTATGTGTGGAGTGCTGCTGGGCTAGTCATGGTGGCCGTACCGATCATCACTGCTACTGGCTACTCTGAAACAGGTGAGGATTGGAGAAAGAAGCAAAAAACACGGCTCTTCGGTGAGCAACATAGCCCAAAAATGGACATTTAAGCTCACATGTTAACAGGCAGGAGTTGGAAGAGGATGATCAATACGGAATCATTAGGATGTTTTCAAGATGATGGCTGAAGCACTACTTGCTAATTCACTGGAAAACGTAGGGCAGAATAGCTCAGGGCAATTTCTCATTGGCTCATTATCTACAGGTCTCAGATAAGCCATTTCCACACTAGTGATTGGTGGTGTTACCCAACCATTCCTCTGTCACTATATCGTGATGACAATGGCTGGGTGATGTAGAGATATGGATTCATGGTGGTCACAAGTGTCTGTAGCATCGCGTCAGTACCTCCTTAAAGCTAACGTGCTTTTTCCCCCCTATAAGTGCAGGGCAACAGCTGCATGATCCCAAGTAAAGACATACTAGTTTAAAGGAATTGCTATGTGCACTCGTGACCCGTCAAAACCACGGTCCACTAAAGCGCGCCCGATCAAAGCGCGTACGTGACGTCATCAGCAGCGCGACAAATAAAATTAAAAATAAATTAAATTAAAATTAAAATAAAATTAAAGCAAGCTGATTCACATAAAGGTAAGGGTTAGGGTAAGGGTTAGGGTTAGGTTAAGGGTTAGGGTTAGGTTTAGGGTTACGTTAAGCGTTAGGGTTAGGTTTAGTGTTAGGTTAAGGGTTAGCGTTAGGTTTAGCGTTACGTTTAGGGTTAGGTTTAGGGTTAGGTTAAGGGTTAGGCTTAGGGTTAGGTTTAGGGTTAGGTTTGGGGGGGTTAGGGTAAGGTTTTCACGTTAATTTTAAATTTACCGCTCACAGCGTGCCATTTTCGTCACGCTGTGATGACATCACGTACGCGCTTTCGTCGAGCGCGCTTTAGTCTACCGCGGATTTGTGGTGGAACCATGTGCATTTACACATGCACTCCAATTCATCCTTTTCCCTCTCAGATCCAGACATCTGGAATCACTAGTATGGAAACAGTCACAGGAAAATGCAGCCAAGCACAGAAAGATGCACTTATGCTAGTGGAAAACTGAACAGATAGGGGAGAACTGCAACAGCCAGTGGTTTTATTGTGCAACACCTGAGAGCAAAAGCGGGTTGTCTGAACATCGAAGTCTTTAAACCATCACAATCTTTTCAAGATTGGAATAAATATTTCGCAGCTACCAAATATTTGGCCCGGGAGCGTATTTATCTATGCCTGCTTGTTTTCACCTGTAACCTTGTTCTTGGTGCTGTTTCACAGCAAGCACTTGCTCCGAACTCCACTTTGACAAGTAGTGGAAAGGAAGAGGTAACTTAAGATTAAGATTTAAGATTTAATTTATTTGTATGCCGCCCTTCTCCGGGAGGGACTCAGGGCGGCGAACAACTCAAAAGGGGAAAGGGGATACAAACACAATACACGTAATTAAAATACACAAGAGTCATACAGCCATACAAGTCGAGAGGGGAGGGGAACTCATCAACCCCAGGCCTGCCGGCACAGCCAGGTTTTGACGGCTTTCCGGAAGGCCTGGAGAGGGGTGAGGGTCCGAATCTCTGCGGGGAGTTCATTCAAAGGGCCGGAGCTGCAACAGAGAAGGCCCTCCCCCGGGTTGTAGCCAGATGGCATTGGCTGGTAGACGGAACCCGGAGGAGGCCGACCCTGTGCGATCTAACGGGTCTGTGGGAGGTAATTGGCAGCAGGCGGTCTCTCAAGTACCCAGGTCCAATACCATATACAACTATATAAGAAGTGGCCAGCAAGACTCCAGATGACCACTATATGCCAGCAGAGAGTTTTCTGTATATGTATCTCTTTCCTTAATTTTCCAGCTGTGATTGGGTAGCCATTGTAAAGGAGCAAGAGGAAAAACAGGAAGGGGTGTTGGGATAAGGGAGTCAAGCTTTCCCCCATCAGCTGGTTCTCCACTAATTCTCAAATACCTTGGTTTTTCATTTAAAAGCTTAAAATCATTCATTATTCCCCTCTTGATGGTTCCCTCTAGCAGGTTTTTTTTCCCCCAGTAAGGCCAAAGAATTTGAAAGAACACAATAAATTTTGTAAACAAAAATGGTGACAGTTCACAAAAAATACTAGGTACAAATAAAAATGCACATTATTTCGATAGCAAGGGAGATAAAGCAGGAATGGTGAAACTGATTATTTAAAGAGGAAAACGTGTTCATATTTGGATATCACTTCTGGAACCTCTGCTTGTGAAGAAAAAAAATGAAACTTTGATCTTGGTTTTTGTTGATTAGAAAGATTTGGTGCTGTAGAAATGGCTAGTTACACATTAATATGTAAAAGCAAAAAGTTGTGGTTGGAGTGTGTTTACCTTGAACTGTACTAGGAAGAGTTAGAAGTCAATGACTTCTTTTTTTTCTCTTCTCCCTTATATTTCACACCCCCTTTTCCCTGTTCCCTTTCCCTCCTTTGATTTCCTACTTTCTTTACTTCTTTTTGTATTTTATATAATAAAATACAAAATGATAAATGCGGTTTGTATAAATACAATTACCTCTTCATGGAGACCATGTACAGGTAGTCCTTGAATATTAGACCCAAAATGGAACCTGCATAGTACAGTTGGAGTCAGGAGGGCTACTCTTCCTGATGCATTTGTTAAATGAACACACGTTAAACCAACACACAGGTTGTTAAGTGGAGCAAGGATGGGGGAGAGCCTGGAGGGGGAGGGGGCTGGTGTAGGCACAAGTCAGAGGTGGGTTCCTACTAATTCGCACCTATTCGGTAGAACCGGTTCGTCAAATCTACCGAACCGGTTAGAAGAGGTTCCACCAGTGGACCCGGAAAGCAGGCCACACCTACAGAAGAGGTTCCAAAACTTTTTGAAACCCACCACTGGTCCTTGGATATGATTATTCTACACTATCATGCTCATATTTATAAACCTCAGTGCCTCTGTGAAAGGTAAGGATGACTACTGCGTTTGTGGTGCAATCAGAACATTGCGTGTGTTGAAGTTGTTTTAACGCAAACCAAAGATGCCTTTTAAAAAACAAGTTTACATCCTATTCTTATGCAGGCCAGTGCTGGGTGTGAGGTAATTTAAGGTGGTTCTGACAAGTGTCGTCGGCATCTTCATATCCGGTCACAGGGGCGGCAAGCCACTCCCATCCGGTCACAGGGGCGGCAAGCCACTCCCACGAAGGAGGCCACACCCACAGAGTAGATTCGAACAATTTTTGAAACCCACCACTGGCACAAGTCCACCTGCTTCAGATCGCCCAAGGCCTCACACACACACACCCACAGTACCATGTTCTGTGGACAACAGTACCATGTTTATAAGACTGTAAACATGCCTAACATTTGTAGAACTGATATGAACAGAGCTTATGTTTATACCGGGTTTTGTAGATAATTTATATCAAAGTTATGGCTCTTTTCTCAAATGAACCAGATTTATGGTGTTCAGCAGATTTAACTCTGATAAATTTCGGTGCTTGCTCTGCTTTCTTGGAGACCTCACCCACCTGCTTGGGCCTCCTCCCACCTTGTCACCTATTGTCCACTTACCTTTTGAAGATCTTCAGAGCTCAGGAGATCTGGAGAAGGAAAAAGTATATGGGCCACACCATTCCTGGGCCACATGACACAATCCCACAAGCAGCCCTCTGCAGTGGACATAACTTCAGGATTGGGTCATAAGTACCTTTTAGAGGGGAGGGGGGGTCTGTCATAACTTTGAAGGGTGACCAGTCTTAAGTCAAGGAGTATCGATATTCACTTCCTTCGTGTTATAATTTTTTCACCTGCTAGTGGTCCCAAATACATATAACAAGGAAAACGATTAAACTATGTAAAACCTTCCTTCACAATTCAGTTTTAAATCCCGCGCGAGAAATCTTTGAAGGATTAAGGGAAACCTAAAGAATGAAACAGGTGTCTTCTTCATGAAGCTTTATTACAGAACATGTTTAAGGCAACATTTGGACTATTACTTATTTGGACTATTAATAGTTTCGTGGAGGAATGCCTTTTTTTGTTTTCAGCCCCCATCACAGGAGGGCTCCCATGCTGGCATTTTCAACAGGTGCCAAGACTTCAGCATGAATAAGGGACCTTGGATCAGTCAGGGGAGAAGTTGAGATAAATGTTCCAGCTTTTCCTCCCTATCACCATTTTCTTCCCCCAGATTCAGAGGCGGTGAAACAAGCGGCGCTGGAAATGGACGAGCAAGAATTGGTAAGCTTGAGGACCGAGGCTTTTACCACAGCACGGAGTCTCTTGGCTGCTGGAGCTGATGCCACAGAGAGAGTCATCTCTTCCTACAAAGAGGTACAGATGCTCAGTTGCCTGGGGAAGAATTGGGTCAGTCTGATCTTCAGATGAAGGATGTAAATAAGGATATAAAGCCTCTATGTCTTTATAATCTCCCGAGATACAATTCTAAAAGGCACATACTCCCTAAAGCATAACCTGCATTCAGGCAGGGCTTCAGTCTTGCAAGTTCTGAAAGGCAGAAAGGCCTTGTATCAGCTATCGGTTGCTTCTTAATGGTTGGTTTGGTTGGTTGGTTTTATTATTTATAGGCTGCCCTTTTCCCTGAGGGGACTCAGGGCGGCTTACAATATATAGGGAGGGGAGTACAAGACAGTAAGACATAAAACAATACATAGTAAAAAAATAGTACACAACATTCATCATTCGGGTGGGGACGGATTACGATCTTTATCCCCAGGCCTGACGGGATAGCCAGGTCTTGAGGGCTGTGCGGAAGGTCTGGACGGTGGTGAGGGTACGAATCTCCACGGGGAGATCGTTCCAAAGGGTCGGAGCTACTACTGAAAAGGCTCTCCTCCGTGTAGTTGCCAGTCGACACTGACTGGCAGATGGAACTCGGAGGAGGCCTAATCTGTGCGATCTAATAGGTTGCAAGGAGGTAATTAGCAGGAGGCGGTCTCTCAATTAATATCCTTGAAATGGGAATTTTAGTAGTTTCCAGGAGCCATGGTTATGGTTTATTAAACTTGTATGCCGCCCTATTCCCAAGGGGACTCAGGGCGGCTAACAAACTCATAGGGGAGGGGGTAATACAGAAAACAAACAAGACAAACAGTTTCAATTACAAAAAACAGGTTAAAACTCATCAACAGCCACAACCATTCGAGTGGGGCTGGGAACTCATCAGCCCCAGGCCTGCCCGAACAGCCAGGTCTTAACGGCTTTGCGGAAAACCTGAAGGGTGGTGAGGGTCCGAATCTCCACGGGGAGATCGTTCCAGAGGGCCGGAGCAGCCATAGAGAAGGCCCTCCCCCAGGGGGGGTCGACAATCGACACTGGCTAGCCGATGGAATCCGGAGGAGGCCTATGACCTTGCACTGCTAATATTTCAAAAGAATAGTTTTCATCTGTTGCCACCTAGACAAACACACTGAATCCTACCATCCTTTATGTTCCTCTCTTCAGAATAGCATAGTAAATATAGTATTCATTTCTGAGTAGACATTCGCAGGAACTGGGTAGATCTCTCTCACCTTCTCTATGGCTATCAGATCAGGTTGCACAAATCAAGATGGTCATTAGGGGACAGGAAAGAGACACAGAAGCCTGTCCTTGCTACCATCTAGTGGTTGTCTGAATTTTCAGCCAGGATCTAACAATCAGGCCAACATTGGCCCTCTTCATACGTTATGCTAGCACCAAAGCCGATGCACACCATTGGGGTTTAATGTCAAGCCATCTGTCAGGCTTATCAATCATATTGATGTAATCCCTATTTTACCTCCTTTCAAAATAACACTGATGTGATACTTGTTTTGTAAACAACATTTAATTTCACAGAGAACAAGTTTGGTATAGTGGTGAAGGTGCTCGCCTAGAAACCAGGAGACTCTGTATTCTAGGCCTCCCTTACTTATGAAAGATGGTTGGATAACTTTGGGCCAGGCACTCGTTCTGAGCCCACTTCATAGAATAATTGTGGAGAAAATAGGAGACAGGAATATTAAATATGGTCACTGCCTGACCAAAACATTCTTCGCAGTTTGGTCCTCATTCATTCATCCTATCTATCTATCTATCTCATCTATCTATCTATCTATCTATCTATCTATCTATCTATCTATCTATCTATCTATCTATCTATCATCATCTATCTATTAAAAAAATTCAAAACACATCTTTCATATGGATCACTCATTCGGCCCATATTCATTCAATACCCATTAATCTTGGCCTTATTTTTTCTTGTTTTGCAATATACACTCCTAAAGTACCCCATTTCTGCTGTATTTGATTGATTGACTGATTGATTGCATGTATATCCCTCTCCTCCTGAAGCTTAAATAGTTTACATGAGGATCTTTCCTAATTTCACCTCATAAGAACTGCTGAAGACTTAGAGAGAAACTAACCAAAATGATTCAGTGAGCTGCATAGGTGACTTGGACGGACTTGGATTTTAAGTCTAGAACCACAACCAGTATATTGGGTTTCTATTGTATACCTCCCAAGACCCTAGAAAAATCCGACATCAAAATTGCCTTTGTATTGGCGAGGCTTATAAATGTAACAAGAAAAATAAAAAGTCGAGATGTTCATGGAAGAGGAAGTTTTTCGGTTGAATTGCTGATGGGAGAGGCAGATTGAATATTTTAAATACAGGAACAGAATGTAAATGAGAGGTGGTTGCATCAATTGAATAATTCAGTAATCCCAGTAGTAAACATGAGGCACTACTTTGTGGGTTCAGGGAGATACTGGTTACACCCATTTGTCTTCTGCTTGCTACAGTCCTAATTGTCAGTTTGATTATATCTTACGGATACCTTTTGCAAATATGGTCTGTATGATTTCATATGTCTCCAGTGCAGTAAGAGCACTGGAGGCATATGATAAATGCATTGAACATTATTCTGGCCTGTTGTGAACAGAGACCGTGACCCGTCAAAACCGCGGTCCACTAAAGCGCGCCCGATTAAAGCGCGTACCTGACGTCATCAGCAGCGCGACAAATAAAATTAAAAATAAGTTAAATTTAAATTAAAATAAAATTAAAGCAAGCCGATTCACATAAAGGTAAGGGTTAGGGTTAGGGTTAGGTTAAGGGTTAGGGTTAGGTTTAGGGTTACGTTAAACGTTAGGGTTAGGGTTAGGGTTAGGTTAAGTGTTAGCGTTAGGTTTAGCGTTAGGTTAAGGGTTAGGTTTAGGGTTAGGTTTAGGGTTAGGTTAAGGGTTAGGCTTAGGGTTAGGTTTAGGGTTAGGTTTGGGGGGGTTAGGTTTAGATTTACGCGTTATTTTTAAATTTACCGCTCACAGCGTGCTGTTTTCGTCACGCTATGATGACATCACGTACGTGCTTTCGTCGAGCGCGCTTTAGTCTACCGCGGTTTTGTGGTGGAACCAACAGAGGCAGGCTTCAGAAAACAACCACCAGTGAATGGCCACTACCTCAACCCCTGGCAAAAGGTCTAACCATTGATATGTGGGTTCCCATTCCAGATGTCAATGAATTGCAGTTGTGCCTTTCTTCTCTAGGCAACTGAACTAGCAGGCTACACGGCTCGTGTGTATGAGATGTTCCAGGTCTTTGAGGATGTGAAATGCTGCAACTTCCGACGCCCCGGAGAGCTTGATGAAGGCCAAGCTCAGGCTGGGACAGTTATGAAACATGGTATGCGTGTCGAGGGCTCACTCCAGATCCAAGGTATGTCTATCCCTGCAGCTGATTTGGCAACGGCGTCCTGCTAGATAAAAGATTTAGTGCCAGAAACTTAATTTAACAAGGATCAAATTAAAGACTGTAGCCTTGGACACTCAAATTTAATTAAATATTTTGTTTATTGATGAAAGAAGATATAATGGCTGCCACTCCTGTGGCTGTAGTTGCAGACATCCAGAAAGCAGACATCTTCTAAGTAAATAGGCAGAAGCTCGGCAGTCTATGCTGTGGATTTGCTGAAAACATTTATACCCTGCTGTTTAGCCTGAGTGACTCCTAGCAAAGCTTATATAAGAATAGAAACAGTCAATCCCTGCGCTCAGCCTGTCAGTCTATAAATATATGACACAGGAGGGAAAATAAATAGGACACACCCACTCTTAATAATTCACCATTCCTGCAGCGGCCAGTTGTAATGTCAGTGGGATGCTCCAGAAGGCCTAGAAGATGATACCTTCAGCTGCAGAAGACATGGTTTTGTTGCTCTCTTCCCAGTAGATCTTATAAGAGGTGTGTGTGTGTGTGTGTGTGTGTGTGTGTAAAAGGCCTCAGCAACAGAGAGGAGAAATGCTGGCTTGTCTCACACATCACAGTGAGATGAAAATGTGGCTTATTGGATGTTGGTTTGGTTTATTGCCACCGTGGTTTGAAAACCATAGTTAGGATTACTGGGTACTTGAGAGACCGCCTACTGCCAATCACCTCCACTAGACCGATCAGATCCCACAGATTAGGCCTCCGAATTCCATCCGCCGGCCAATGTCGACTGGCGACTACCCAGAGGAGAGCCTTCTCTGTGGCTGCTCCGACCCTCTGGAACGAACTTCCCGTGGAGATTCGAACCCTCACCACCCTCCAGACCTTCCACAAAGGCTTTAAAACCTGGCTATTCCGACAGGCCTGGGGCTAAAAAGCTTCTGCCCCCCCTTCTCGAATGGTATGGTTGTTGTGTGTTTTTAAATTGTGTACTGTTATGTTTGTTTTTTTACCCCCTGTCTGTACCCCTTCCTGGACTGAATTGTGAGCCGCCCTGAGTCCCCTTCGGGGAAAAGGGCGGCATATAAATGAAATAAATCCTAATCCTAATCTAATCAATTGGGGTTTATTCAGGAAACCAGTTAAATAAACTGTATCTTAACACAACGTATAAAACACATTTATGGCCTGATACTTTTCTGTCCCCCACGCTAAATTCTAAATTGTCTTAAAAGAATCAAAATAAGTTTCCCCTGGGGATATGGGTTTTTGTGTTGTTGTTTTTTTGGCCTCACATTTCCTGAATGTTTAGGCTGGCTGCGGGCCATCCAACCGTCTATTTTTTACTTCCAAGGGCAGTTGGTGGAATCCAGAGAGACTTAATATAATTTAAGCGTAATATCTGCGAAAGAATCGAATGGTTTTTCTTAATCTGGCCCTCTCCAGATACCTGGGACTCTCTTCTCCAAATAGCTCTGAGCCTCTGACCATACTGTATGGAAGCAATGGATGTTGTAGTCTAGCTTGTCGAGAACAGGGGTCCCCAACCCTCGGTCCGTGGACCGGCACCATTTCCCAGCATGCCAAAAAACGCTCCGTGCAAACAAGTGAAGCCCCACCCATGGGATGCAGGCAACACACGAAATCACAACCTCGCTGGTCCATGGAAAAACCTCTCTCCATGGAACTGGTCCTTGGTGTCCAAAAGGTCTCGAGGGAAACAACTTAGGGAAGACTGCAGTAGATTCTTCCCAATCTTACATGTCCTTCTCTGAGGTCAACCGAGGTTGTGTAAATTATGCAAGGTCAGCATATTTGAAGGATATACATTTCATAATCTACTTTTGCAAAAGTTCCTCCTATGTTATTGGTATTAGTTCTGCTTGCCTAAACTTTAGTAATGTTCTGCCTAAAATTACCTGTCATTGCCTTGTTCAGATACAGCTTTACAGCTTCCCCCGCCTCCTCTATATGCCTTCAGAGATGATTGCTATAATATTCAATATAGTTGTAGAAGTAAGATGATGTGATGCCTTCAGGCTTTCCCTGCTCCTTGTTCAATGTTTTATAGATCTATCGTTTTCACTTATTTGGGGGTGGGGGGGTGTAACCTTACTATATAATTGGATACCTATTTGCTAGGCTCAATTCAGATGAGCTAAGATATATCTTATGGGAAATGTGCCAGGTATTGAGGCCTATTATCACACTCCAATTTTTTAAAAATAAATATGAAACGGTATGCAGCAAAGAATCAGATTTTATTGCAATTTTTGTTTATAAAATTCCATCTGCTGGTCAATGCCGACTGGCAACCACGCGGAGGAGGGCCTTCTCGGTGGTTGCTCCGACCCTATGGAACGATCTCCCCGTGGAGATTCGTACCCTCACCACCCTCCAGACCTTCCGCACAGCCCTTAGAATCTGGCTATCCCGTCAGGCCTGGGGCTAAGATTGTAACCCGCCCGAATGTATGAATGTTGTGTTTTAATTATGTACTGTCTTATTTGTAAAAAGTTTGTTTCCCCCTTTCCTTTTGGAGTGTGAGCCGCCCTGAGTCCCCTCAGGGAAAAGGGCGGCATATAAATATAAATAAAACTCTAAAAAAAAAAAAAAACTCTATAAGAATATTTCTGAATTCTACTCTAATTTTACAAAGCATTTTTAGAAAATAAAAATTGCCAGATTGCCACAGGGAAAAAATAGGGAAAAATTAGCAGAGGCTGTGAGGAACATCCTGCAAAGAGAGATTAGAAATAGATTGGGGAATAACTTTACCAGATCATCATCTGATGACTGGCTATTCTCTCTGTGGTACCCACTTAATAAACTGTAAATCCTCAACAGCAATAGCAATAGCAGTTAGACTTATATACCGCTTCATAGGGCTTTCAGCCCTCTCTAAGCGGTTTACAGAGTCAGCATATCGCCCCCACAGTCTGGGTCCTCATTTCACCCACCTCGGAAGGATGGAAGGCTGAGTCAACCTTGAGCCGGTGAGATTTGAACAGTCGAACTGCAGAACTGCAGTCAGCTGAAGTAGCCTGCAGTGCTGCATTTAACCACTGCGCCACCTGGGCTATAGCAGCCATGAACATGCCCACACACCAAGCTATAAAATCTCAGAAAGAGTCTGTGGTCTCAGGTTCCACCTATGTGAAATGAGTCGCAGAGAAAAAGAAATAATTGACAAAGGGTTAATTTATTTCTTTCTTTCTTTCTTTCTTTCTTTCTTTCTTTCTTTCTTTCTTTCTTTCTTTCTTTCTTTCTTTCTTTCTTTCTTTCTTTCTTTCTTTCTACAGAGAAGGTCAGCATCCCTTGCAATGAAATGCTTCTTTCATTGTGAATATAAGAACTCTTGTTATTTTCTTCTGCTTACAGGACATGTGATTGATGTTGATCATGGGATTGTCTGCGAAAACATCCCCATCATCACTCCCACCGGGGATGTGGTAGTCACCAGCCTCAATATCCGAGTAAGTGGTCAAGGCATCAGTATAGGGCAAATTGACTTCGTGGAGCCTGATGAACTCCAATGCCAAACAGCACGACTAATGGAAAGAGAATCTGGAAATTGTAGTTTGACCACTTTGGAAGTCCACGGGGAGGTGGTCTGAGTGAGTAATAGGAAGACTGGGACTGGGATAAGCAGCGCTGATGAAAGTTGAGATGTTATATTTCCTAATCTAACTGCATCAATGTGGGAAGCAATTTAAGATCACTTTCATCGAGTAAGGCCTTATGCAGATAATATTTTAATAGGCTCCTGCTATTCAGGAATTGGTAGGTGGCAATGCCAAGAAGCTTCTCCTCGGAAGTCTGTAAGTCAGCTTGTGAGCAAAGGCATAAGAAGCAGGCCTTCTCTGTTGCTGCTCCGGCCCTATGGAATGAGCTACCCCCAGAGATCCGGACCCTACCCACTCTCATGGCCTTCCGAAAAGCTATCAAAACCTGGCTTTTCCGGCAGGCCTGGGGCTGTTGACCTCTTGATTGAGGTCCAGCCCCCCCCCCCCCTTTGATTGGGTGCATGTTGTGTTTTCTTAATCTTGTTGTATCTTATTGTTTTAATCCTTTTTTAACATTTTTCATTTCTGTAAGCTGCCCGGAGTCCTCCGGGATTGGGCGGCCTATAAATTCAATAGATGAAATGAAATGAAATATTTGTATGGTTAGTTTATATCAGGGGTAGTCAACCTTTTTATACCTACTGCCCACTTTTGTATCTCTGTTAGTAGTAAAATTTTCTAACCGCCCACCAATTCCACAGCAATGGTGATTTTATGAAAACCTAATGAAAATGTTTTTAAATAATGCTATATTTTTTTTTTAAAAAGTCAATTAAATTTAAAAAAAGGAAAGTCCTTCAGTATCGGGCAAAACCCCTACCACCCACCATGAAAGCTGGAACGCCCACTAGTGGGCGGTAGGGACCAGGTTGACTACCACTGGTTTATATAGTAGTCCTGTTGGCAAACGTGTTAACTCTGCCTATGTTTTGCTGGCCATGGTCTCTCTTTGTCTGGACAAAGTCCTGACGTGGAATGGAGACAGGGTGTCAGGAGGCAACTGCAGGCATTCTGTTGGCTAGAATTCAGAGAAGAGCCGAGGTGGCACAGTGGTTAGGGTGCAGTACTGCAGGCCACTTCAGCTGACGGTTATCTGCAGTTCAGCGGTTCTAATCTCACCGGCTCAAGGTTGACTCAGCCTTCCATCCTTCCGAGGTGGGTGAAATGAGGACCCAGACTGTGGGGGCTATATGGTGACTCTGTAAACCGCTTAGAGAAGGCTGAAAGCCCTATGAAGCGGTATATAAGTCTCGTGACCCATCAAAACCGCGGTCCACTAAAGCGCGCCCAATTAAAGTGCGTACGTGACGTCATCAACAGCGCGACAAATATGACCGCGGAGAAAAAAGGGCGCTTTAAACGCTTTTAAAGCAAGCCGATTCACATAAAGGTAAGGGTTAGGGTTAGGGTTAGGGCTAGGGTTAGGGTTAGGTTTAGGGTTACGTTAAGCGTTAGGGTTAGGTTTAGGGTTAGGTTAAGGGTTAGCGTTAGGTTAAGGGTTAGGTATAGGGTTAGGTTTAGGGTTAGGTTTGGGGGGGTTAGGTTTAGATTTACGCGTTAATTTTAAGTTTACCGCTCACAGCGTGCTGTTTTCGTCGCGCTGTGATGACGTCACGTACGCGCTTTCGTCGAGCGCACTTTAGTCTACCGCGGTTTTGTGGTGGAACCTATAAGTCTAACTGCTATTGCTATTGCTAGAATGGGAGATCAAGCAGCAGCAGCAAAGGAGTACAGAAGGGGAAGGGCTAAGGCTAGGGAGTCTCGCCTCTTTCAGGGTCAGGTAGGATGACTTACGTGTTGAGGGGGGTCATGTGTGTTTTGATGGAACTGATAGGCAACATCTGGTCTTTATGATTTTGCAAGAAGACTCGGGAATGCAACAGGAGCTTGAGACCAGATTAAGAAGAGAGGTAGTGAGTTGATGGGGCTCAGTCAGAGATCGCTATTAGAGCACCAAATGGATAAAGTACGTTGCCTGGACAAATACAATTTCTATTGTAAACGTCGTTGGATATTGGGGGAGGCGGGAAGCTTGGATCCTGAGAAACAATTAAAGCTTCCAAGAAATGGGGTTGGGGGAAGGGGAATGGGGAGAGACTATTATTCCTATCGTTGTTGTTCGTCCAGGGGTGGGTTTCAACCGGTTCGCGGCGGTCCCTGCGAACCGGTTGGTCGGCGAACCCGGAAGTAAGTAACTTCCGGGAACGGCGACTGGCCCGCCCACCCGCCCACGCTCCTTACCCGGTTTTGACGAGTTCTGCGCTTCCACGCATGCGCAGGACGCATACAGCGCCTGCGCGATCCTCCAGGAGCAGCTGGAGCATCGCACAGACGCTAGTACGCATGCGTGCGCCGCGCACGTGCACGAGGACGCCGCCGGCCCCGTTCCAACCGAACCGGTTGGAACGGGGCGAGAAACCCACCCCTGTGTTCGTCACATAGTCAGCCAAATGTTCAGGCTGGATTTGGCATTTTTATCCATCTGTCAAGAGTTATCCAAGGACCTGGGATAGGCAGATGTTGTTTTCATAGGTATCATTGCAGGATGGATGCTGTTGGAAGTAAAAGCTGCCTTTGGCAGTTGACTGGTGATGATTTTTATCAAGGCTAGTGGTATTCAAGTGTTGCTCCAGATGTTTTGGGATGCCGTTGCTGTTATTATATTTTTATTCTTCCCTTTTCATATTTTGCCTCTGTGCTTCTCCCTTGCAGGTAGATGAAGGCATGCACCTCCTGATCACTGGGCCAAATGGCTGTGGGAAGAGTTCCCTTTTCCGGATCTTGGGTGGGCTTTGGCCAACCTACAATGGCACCCTCTACAAACCACCTCCTCATCGAATGTTTTACATTCCTCAGAGGTACAGTGGCTAGTACCGCAGGGGGAAGGTGGGGCACTGGGGACCAAATAATAGGGAGCTTGGCCCTCTTGGAACGAGTCTGGTTGAGTGAGGAATGGAAGGCAAACAGGAAAATTCTGGATTCCAGAGATCTGAACTTCAGCTGCCTCGAGGTTCTGATCCCTCTTTCGTATCAGAGAAAGAGAACGGGTGCACTGAAGAATGCCCTAGTTTGAATCTCTGCCCTGTCGTGAGATTTCTTTATTTTTTATATTTTTATTTTAAATGGAATGGAATGGAATGGAAAATTTATTTATAGGCCGCCCTTTTCCCTGGGGGGACTCAGGGCGGCTTACAACTTATGAGGAAGGGGATACAAACAATGACATATAAAACAATACATAATTAAAATAGAAACAACATTCATCATTCGGGTGGGGACAGATTACAATCTTTAACCCCAGGCCTGACGGGATAGCCAGATCTTGAGGGCTGTGCGGAAGGTCTGGAGGGTGGTGAGGGTACGAATCTCCACGGGGAGATCGTTCCAAAGGGTCGGAGCTACTACTGAAAAGGCCCTCCTCCGTGTAGTTGCCAGTCGACATTGACTGGCGGATGGAACTCGGAGGAGGCCTAATCTGTGTGATCTGATGGGTCACGAGGAGGTAATTGGCAGAAGGCGGTCTCTCAAGTACCCAGATCCACTACCATGAAGGGCTTTATGGGTGGTAAGTAGCACCTTGAAGCGCACCTGGAGATCAACAGGTAGCCAGCGCAGCTTGCGGAGGATAGGTGTTATGTGGGCGAACCGAGGTGCACCCACAATCACTCGCGCGGCCGCATTCTGGACTAGCTGAAGTCGCCGGATGCTCTTCAAGGGCAGCCCCATGTAGAGCACGTTGCAGTATTCCAGCCTAGAGGTCACAAACACATAAACACATCAACAAAAACAAACACATGACTTAAAACAACATAGGAACAAGAAGTCCCATCATATATCCTACAGCAGTTCCGTATCGGTTTCTTTGCAGTTAGTGTTTTCCCTTCTATACATTTCTATCTTGCGTTCATGGTCCCCTTATTCGTTATCCATTTTTATGTACTATTCTATATTTATTTATACTTAGCTATTTATCACGAAATATTGTTTAGCTATATTGTGCTTTATATTCTTACTATCATTTATTCTCTTGCATACAATTATAGATATACATTCACATAGTTATTCTTTTTCTTTGCCATTCTTATACTTTTGTTATTCCGTTTAAGAGGTTATAATATACAGTTTGGGTTGCTTTGTTTACCATCCCTAACGCCTGTTGTAACACCACCTTATTTTTCCTTTCTTTTCTTTTCTCCCTCCCTTCTCTACTTCCTTCCTCCTCTCCTTCCCCTTCCTTCTTCCCTTACCTCTCCCCTACTCCTACCCTCTCTCTTCCCCTTCCTGCCCTCTCCTTCTCTTTCTCTCCCTTCCACCCTCCTCTCCTTACCTCTTTCTTCTTCCCTTGCCCTCCACTCTTCCTCTTCCTTTCCTACTATCTCTCCTTCTCTTTCTCTCTCTTCTACCCTCCTCTCCTTTCCCTTCCTTCTTCCCTCCCTTCTCTACTTCCTTCCTGCTCTCCTTCCCCTTCCTTCTTCCCTTACCTCTCCCCTACTCCTACCCTCTCTCTTCCCCTTCCTGCCCTCTCCTTCTCTTTCTCTCCCTTCCACCCTCCTCTCCTTCTTTTTCTCTCTCTTCTACCCACCTCTCCTTACCTCTTTCTTCTTCCCTTGCCTCTCCTCCACTCTTCCTCTTCCTTTCCTACTATCTCTCCTTCTCTTTCTCTCCCTTCTTCCCTCCTCTCCTTTCCCTTCCTTCTTCCCTCCCTTCTCTACTTCCTTCCTGCTCTCCTTCTCCTTCCTTCTTCCCTTACCTCTCCCCTGCTCTTCCTCTTCTCCGAAATCGTGAGATTTCTAAATAACTTGATGCAAACTACCGTTGCAGCATTCTGTAGCTTTCCAGTTTGATTAAGCTCCAGATTTCATCATCCCAGGATGGCGATTGTGCATGCGAGTTGGCAGGGATGAGAACAAAGCTGAAGGCCATCAAACTGAGGAAGGTTTCCCACAGCTTCTGCCATCATCTCCACGCCTCACTTGCTTGTGCTATCAACACCCTAACTGTGGAGAGTTTCAGCTGCTCTTCAAACACCAATCAGTGTGTTTTGTTTTACTTGGCATTTCACTGTAGACCATACATGTCTGTGGGCACCCTGAGAGACCAGGTGATTTACCCAGATACAGCCAAGGACATGGGACGGAAAGGACATACCGATTCTGACCTGGAGCGGATCCTGGACATCGTCAACCTCAATTATATTGTTCAGCGTGAAGGAGGTGCGTAGCCCCCTGGCATGGATGGAGAAGGTGGCAATCAAACACCTTGACTTCTTTTACTGAGAAGAAATGCGTCCTATGCCTCCTCTTGCCTTTATTTTACCTGCAGCAGGCAGGGAATTGGGTAGGTGGAGAAAATTCAACCTACAGAAAAAGTTAACAGTAGAGCTTCTCTATTTTTCAATCAGGTTGGGAAGCTATCAGCGATTGGAAGGATGTACTTTCAGGTGGCGAGAAACAGAGAATGGGGATGGCCCGGATGTTCTATCACAGGTTAGTGCCTAGAACTGCATTTCCAATGGTACTTTACGCCAGGGGATGCCAGAAACCACAGCATGCCGGAAATTGGGCCATGTAAACAAGTGAAGGGATGGGATACATGGGGTGCCGGCAGCACTTGAAACCGAGGAGCCGAGGTGGCGCAGTGGTTAGAGTGCAGCACTGCAGGCTACTTCAGCTGACTGCAGTTCAGCAGTTCGGCTGTTCAAATCTCACCGGCTCAGGGTTGACTCAGCCTTCCATCCTTCCGAGGTGGGTAAAATGAGGACCCGGATTGTTGGGGGCGATATGCTGACTCTGTAAACCGCTTAGAGAGGGCTGAAAGCCCTATGAAGCGGTATATAAGTCTAACTGCTATTGCTATAAGAAAACCACACACACACACCCTCTGGTCTGTGGAAAAACCTGTCTCCACTGAACCTGTCGCTGGTGTCTTGGGGACGCTGCTTTACACCACTCCCTGGTGATGCTGGATTAAGTCACACAAAAGAGCTTCCAAAAAAAATGTGGGTTGGGGAGAAGTGGTCAGGATCAATTCCAAATGGATCGGTTGATTTGATCAAACGCTAATCACAGAAGATTCCCAGTGCATAAAAATATAGACGCAGAAACAAAACAAAACTCTTAAACAGCAGCAACCACCACCACAACAATAATAATGATAATAGCATAATCCAAGCCAGGAGTGGCCACTTCCCTTATTTCCTGAATTGCTGTTGAAATAATTTCAACCTAAGTGGCATTTAGAAAGCAGTCGAGCCTGTCAAAGAGCAAGATAGTTCCAGAGGGCAGGCGTCCTTTTATGTTTCCAGGTCTCTGCTTCCTTCCTTTCCCTTGAGGTGGTTACTGGGGAATTGCTGTAATTCCAGTAGAAAGATGTGGTCCTGATAATGCAAGAGACAGGAATAAAGGAAAGGAAGGGGGCAGATGTCAGCCTCTGCTTTGCTGCTGCTTCGGCTGCCATTGAAACGGGGAGGGGGGGCATGGTATTTGGGAAGGGAATCATTATGTGCTGGAGGAAGATTCTAGACGCTGACCTGACCATCTCATTGCGCATGCGGAGGAAGGGAGTTTCCCGCCAAGGTTAACTGTCCAGCATTCCAAACATCTGGTGATGTTTTTTGAAGATCTCTCCCGCCTGACAGTTGGGTGAATTATAATTGGACTATGGCAGGGGTGGGTTTCAACCGGTTCGCAGCGGTCCCTGTGAATCGGTTGGTCGGTGCACCCGGAAGTAAGTAACTTCCGGGAACGGCGACTGTCCCACCCGCCCGCCCGCGCTCCTTACCCGGTTTTGACGAGTTCTGCGCTTCCACGCATGCGCAGGACGCATACAGCGCCTGCGCGATCCTCCAGGAGCAGCTGGAGCATCGCACAGATGTTAGTACGCATGCGTGCACGAGGACGCCGCCGGCCCCGTTCCAACCGAACCGGTTGGAACGGGGCGAGAAACCCACCCCTGGACTATGGACTGGGGTGCCAAGGGGAGGGGATTGACCTATGCATGATATTCTTTGCTTTCACACCTAATTAACCAGATTCAGCTTTGCTTCGCTACTATTCGTTTGTAATTAGTAAAAGTACACTTAATTTCAAGCAAATGGAGTTGAGTGGTTTCTTTCCTGATTATTAAATGAAGTAGGACTTGACAGCAGCACAGTACAGGAGTGACAGATGGGGTCCTGGACTGGTGAAACAGGCATTTGGGGTCGCTGACTTGTGCCCTCCTTTCCTTGCCCCAGGCCAAAATACGCCCTCCTGGATGAATGCACCAGTGCCGTCAGTATTGATGTAGAAGGCAAGATCTTCCAAGCAGCAAAGGATGCAGGAATAGCGTTGCTGTCCATCACACACCGACCTTCATTATGGTATGTCTTGTTCTTCGCCTGGGATATTGTGATGCTTTATACCAGGGGTGTCAATCTCAATTTCATCGAAGGCCACATCAGGGTTGTGTTTGACCTTGGAGGGCTGGGGTGGGCGTGGCCAGCTCGACATCATTCATGTCAGGGGCACCTCTGGTGGGGCCAAGTGCTCTGCCAGCGAAAGCAGGCTCCCAATCTCTGTTTTTGGTTGGGACGGCCTCCTGCAACCGTCTGCCAGTGAAAATGGAGCTTGGGAGGACCTCATGTGGGCAGAAGGTTGCAGGAGGCCGTCCTAACAAAAAACGGAGATTGGGAGCCTGTTTTCGCTGGTAGAGGCACGGCGGGCTGGTCCTTCGCTGTTTCCAGGGTGGCCCCGGGGACCAGCTCTAAGCACCCCCACAGGCCGGATCCGGCCCGTGGGCCTTAAGTTTGACACCCCTGCTTTATACCTTCCCCCCCTTGCTTAAATATCTGTGTTTTTTGTTTTTATTGGAATAGATATATCACACTTGTAGCACATATTCCCAGGGAGTTCCTAATTAGGTCCTCCAAAACAACGAGGCCTCTTGTGGTATTAATCTCTAAGGTATCACAGGATTCTGTTGTTTTGCATTTACTGTGGCATCGAGTTTCTATGAATTACATTCCATTTCATTGGGATAATAAAAAAAAAAGGAATGATAAAAGCAGTCGAAACACAATCAAAATTTGGGGAAGGAAGCAACATTAAGAAGTCTAATGAAATGTAGTGGGTACAGGTGCTGACAATTACAGTACCTATAAAAAGTGGCTTCGTGAAACCATTTTGGTCTTGACAGCAGTCATCCCTACTGCCAAGGGCGCAGTGGGTAGAGTGCAGCACTGCAGGCCACTTCAGCTGACTGCTAGATTAGCAGTTCAGCGGTTCAAATCTCACCGGCTCAAGGTTGACTCAGCCTTCCATCCTTCCGAGGTGGGTGAAATGAGGACCCAGACTGTGGGGGCGATATGCTGACTCTGTAAACCGCTTAGAGAGGGCTGAAAGCCCTATGAAGCGGTATATAAGTCTAACTGCTATTGCTATTGCTAAGAACTGAAACTTACTGATTGGATTCAGATAACTTGCAAAGCCATTAGGTGACTCACATGTTTCTGCTAAATGAACCCACTCATTGTGGTTTGTAAGATGGTTGCAGTTTAGTAGGATCTGTGAATCAAGCTGCATTATAATAAAAAATGTTCGTATCTATTTAATCCATGAAAAATAATGTTGTGTTTCAGTGAAGTTATAGGCAGTCCTTATTTAGCAACTGCCTTATTTAGCAACTGCAGTTAGAATAGTGATGGAAAAAATAAGTTTATGGCCAGTCCACACATTTACGACCTTCCTGTAAAACAAAGGAAAACTGAAGTAAGATTATAAGCAGGGTTGAGTTGCCAATCCTAATTCTGGTTGCTAAACAAGGATTACCTGTACATTTGTTCACTTTTGGATTAGTACATTGTGTAAACCATAATTATGGTTTATTGTTGTTCTAATCCAGTCACTAATGGTCTTTAGTAAAGCATGAATAAACAATGATATAATGAGATATACAGTATGGTAGAGCCTCAGTTCACGCATTCTCTTAGGACACCACAGGTTTTCAAAATTATTCATAATTGGCTAAATTCATGTTTCGTGCTAAGCCACTCAGTATATCAGGAGTGACATTCTAAAACAGTGGTGGTCAACCTGGTCCCTAGCGCCCACTAGTGGCTTGGGACCTGGATATTTGTGGGACCGCCTCCTGCCACATACCTCCCAACGACCCATAAGATCTCACAGGCTGGGCCTCCTTCGGGTACCGTCAACCGGGCAATGCTGGTTGACGACTACTCAGGGGAGGGCTTTCTCTGTGGCTGCCATGGCCCTGTGGAACGATCTGCCCGCTGAGATCCGGACCCTTCCCATTCTCTCGGCCTTCCGGAAAGCCACTAAAACCTGGCTGTTCCGGCAGGCCTGGAGCTGTTGACCCCAAAATACGGTCCAGCCCCATCTAGAACGGAGTGTATGGTGTGTTGTTTTTAAATCTATCTTTTCTTTTTCTGTATTTTATTTTTGATTTATTTCTGTATTTGTAAGCCGCCCGGAGTCCTACGGGATTGGGCGGCATATAAATGTTATTAAATTAAAATTAAAATTAAAATAGTGGGCGTTCCAGCTTTCATGATGGGCGGTAGGGGTTTGCTGTAACTCTGCTTTATAAATTTTATAAAGTAAAGTTACTTCCCTACTTTATAAATCACCATGACTGTGGAACCGGTGGGCAGTTAGAAAATTTTACTACTAACAGAGATACAAAAGTGGGCGGTAGTTATAAAAAGGTTGACTACCCCTGTTCTAAAATCAGTAAACTATTAAGTTCTTTACAGGATCCCCCATTATGTTCTTTCTCCTTTTATAAGTTCTTTGCTTTGCAACTGTCTACAAATGCTAGGAATTGTACTGTAACGTAGTGACAGCCTTTTTAGCTGGAAATCAAGGTTTACAAACCACAGTGACCAGATCCACACAGCATGCTGGGACAAAGGTGGCGCAGTGGTTAGAGTGCTGTACTGCAGCCACTTCAGCTGACTGTTATCTGCAGTTCGGCGGTTCAAATCTCACCGGCTCAGGGTTGACTCAGCCTTCCATCCTTCCGAGGTGGGTAAAATGAGGACCCAGACTGTGGGGGCGATATGCTGACTCTGTAAACCGCTTAGAGAGGGCTGAAAGCCCTATGAAGCGGTATATAAGTCTAACTGCTATTGCTATTGCTATAAAAGCAAACAGCGTCTTATGCCTTAGCACATGGGTGTCAAACGCATGGTGTCGTGCCACCGTCACGTGACATTTCACCACGTTTTTCCCATTCACGGAGCTGGGCTGGGCGTGGCCTGCGTGTGACGCACCTTTGCCCACAGGCCACCAGTTTGACACCCCTGCTTTAGCATGATGTGCAGACCAGTCTCATTTCGTTATCTGTTGCTCAACATCCCTCGTGGAACCCTCTGCGCCCTTCGTCTCCATGCAGAGTTGTTGGGAAAGTAAAGAAGTTGGGAGAATTCTTACTCGGTCCTTTCCCTGAAATCCGGCCATGTAATCCTGCCTGAGAATACACCTCCTCTATTTCTGTTTTTCATGTGGGTGTCGTTGATTTGATTAACAAAGGGAAGGCATTTCAAAAGAATTCCCGTGTTATTACTTGTGCTTTCACTCATCCCTGGGATATGTCTGGCAACCCTCCATGATAGCACCAGGGGCAGGCATAGGATTCTTCCAGGAAGCCTGTGCCAACCCAGTGCTTTCCCTGACTGCAAATTCATTCCTTGTGTTACTGTAGAAATCCCTTTTTACCAAGTTCTCACCTACTCATAGCCAGAAGATTCAGATGGGAAGGTCACGAAAGTGTGCCTGGAAGCCTGGAGGCAGAATTTGCCACTACTTTGTTGGCCAGGAGCTGGTTCCTTTTTCCTAAAGCAGGGACAAAAAAGGATTTTTTTTTTCATAGGGCCTTCTTCCCTAGGAATCCTGGGCCTTTAAGAAGCTTTGTGCCAGGAAAAGAGGCACTTGCTCAACTCATTCTTTCAGTTCACGCTGCAAAAAGGGACATTGCATCTCTGTGTTGAACCTGGCAAGCCTCAAGCCAATCCATTTTCCAAGCCTCATCCTTCCTCTCCCTCACCAGCCCCCAGATATACTCCCTCCCTCCCTCCCTCCCCCTCTCTCTCTCTCTGTGTCATGTCTCTGGCTGCTTTCCCAAGCAGGGAGTCATGTCCTCAGCAGGAAATTGTGTGGGCAGGAGCACCATGGTCTCATCCCTGGAGACTGAGAGTGGTTTTGTTTCTGACTCCCCTCCCAGGAGACAGCTTAGTGGAAAATACCCTCCGCCAAACCCCTCCTACGCATAGGGCATTTGTCTAGAGGAATGAGGAACAGTAGCAGAGCCAGTGTGGGCGAGGTTGACCTCGAGCAAGGAGAAAGATGGCAGGCTGAATGCAGAAGTTGTGCCCTGGAAAGGTCTCTCAATCACTTCCATCCTTATTTTTCAGGAAGTACCATACCCACCTCCTCCAGTTTGACGGGGAGGGTGGCTGGCGGTTTGAGAAGCTGGACCCTGAAGCCCGCCTCACCCTGCGGGAGGAGAAGCAGCGCCTGGAGCAGCAGCTGGCTGGGGTCCCTGAAATGCAGCAACGTCTCAGTGAACTCTGTCAGATATTAGGTGAAGATGCACCCTCTCCAGTGGGATAGGTTGGTGATTCTGGGTGCCTTCCAATCTCCCTTCCCTGCTGGCTTGATGAGAAGGATCCTAACCGCGACACTCTCGCCTCTGGAGCTGCACAAGATGGCCAGTTTTTGTCCCAGCCACCCAAGAAGCAGTTGAGGATACCCTGCAGGGGGGGGCATTACTTACTTCTGGCACTTATTAATTTATTCTTCTGCTTCAGTTTAGGGCTGGGGGGAGAAAGGGGTTGCCCCACACTGCCAATATCTCTGAAGCCAGCCCTTTCCATCCCCCACACGCACATGGTGCCTCAATACCCCCTAGATAATACAAGTTCTTCACTAGTGGGAATTGCACAGCTCCACTGCCAGTCTCGAGCCTCTGTACCCACGGACTTTGGGGAGTAACGTCTCAGCTGCTGCCCCCCTCACCAACACAGAAACTTCAGACCAAACCAATCACAGCCTTTCTTCGCCGAAACATAAGAGCACGCGTGAAAACTGTGAAAGGAGCTCTTGCCAGCCTCTTTCTTTGCACAGCTAGGCTGCAACGTTTGGCTCCGCTGGCAGATTTCTGGTACCCAAATTGAGGGATGTCTGCTCCTCCTTTAAAAACATCCCTGGAGCAAAGCAGAAAGTTACGAGATTTACGTTCTGTTAGGCTGGATATGTTCTATGAAGTGCACATATTTTTCAGGCACCTACCCATTGTCTCATTAGGAAACACTTTGTGATATAGGGCAAGTTGCCTATGGAGGTCCTGGATCCATGAGGCCCGTCTTCTGAAGCTACCTTGGGGTTAGGTGTCTCTCGTTCAGAGCCTGCTCAGATGGTGCCAGGGTTCACCACCTGGGTACTCGTATCGATGATTCAAACCGTGTTGCCGACAGCACATCCTTGTAACCTCTGGGATCTCGCCACCGCATTCAAAGGATGCTCAGTAGACGCAGACTTGGGAAAGTCTTCTGGAAACTGGGAAGAAAACCGCTGTTTGGGATTTACTTTAATGTTGTGATCTCGCAGGATCAGATTTTGCAGCTTAGGCTATCCATCCATTCCCAAGGCTTTGTCTACATGCCTTCTGATATGCAGAAGGCCTTCACTATGGGGAGGAAATGACCCTTAATTGAGGGAGCTGTATTTCAGTATCACTCACCGATGGCATTGGGTCTGTCGGAGTGGAATTTCCTAGAGAGACTGCACCAGAATTTCCTAGAAATATTTCTTTTGTAAGTACTCATTTGATTTAGAGTTCTCCGACATTCTCATTTTCTGTATTTAAATGAATTGGGTTCCCAATTCATTTAATCCCTTTCCTGAAGCAGGATACATAACGGCGTATTTATTTGCAAACTGTAGAGCTTTCCCAATTTATTTGCATTGGAATAAGATCCGAGCCAGTCTTGATTGAGGATAGAGCATATCGTAGCTCCTGTCTCAGCTACTCTGTGACTATTATTTTATCCTGTCACTTTAACTTGTAAGATTTGTAGAGGGGCTACACTAGATAGGAAAAGAACAAGTGGGTCCCCTTTTATGAGATCTACATTAGATTATTATTCTTACTATTGTTATGGTATTGTTGGTCTGCCTCCCCCCCACACACACACCCTAAGAAAAAAACCCCAAATCATGAGGGTGGTGAGAATTCCTACTGTCATGGTTTAAAGTTCTGATATCAACTTTCTCCCTATGAAATGAAAGACCAACAAACTATTATTAATGTTAGCTCCAAGGCCCACCCAACACTTCCTTTTAGTGGGAATTTCATTAAACCTGATATCAATCTTACAGACTGTCCTGGACCCATAATTCCTTTGTTTTCCAGAATTTTGAGCCGCTCGGACCCCACTCATAACATCCTCCCATGTATCCACATTTGGTTGAATCTGCCTGTGTAGAGTAATGAGGCACTTTGTGGGATTAAAAAAACAAAACAAAACTGGACAGGTTTCGATATTTGCAAGTGGCGGTATTCTTAGGGGGAAAAAAACTCCCTCACTTCTCCCTCCTAATTAAACGAAACAAAAAAACAACAACAGCACAACAAGGAAAAAAGCTTGAAGAACCTTTTCTCCCACCCCTGCCCCTTGAGGAGATGTTGGATTTCTGCGATTGCTCGGAAGCCCAGCTCCTATCTCCACCGTCCATGCGTGAAGTAAGACTGCTTACTTGGCCACATTCAGCTGAATGAGCAGATGCAACCTTTTAGTTCCACCTTTCTATCTTGAAGAAACAAGAAAGTCACAATCCCACAGTTGCTGCTTCCTGCAGGCCACAAGAGAGACTCTTAGCAGTGCCCTGCTGCTCTCTGTCGGCTCCTTTACTCCCACGATAACGTGTGCTATTTGCTACCACTGACCCACCTTCGTTTATGACCCTATCGTTATATTTTCCAGCTGTCCCAAGACTTTCATAGGGAGGTTTTGGTTAGCATCGAACTACTACTTGTCTCGTGCCCTCTAGAACAGATCTTTAATTCAGATTGTACTAAGCCAAGATGGGATGGGTTGATTTGTGATGTAGTGCAATATTGTGATTTGTGGGGGGGGGGGGAAACATGGTTCTCGGCTTGGCGTGAATTCATCCAGCTATCTTAATTCAACAAAACATGGTTTTGAATGAGAGTGTAGAATGATGCGTGAAACCTGTCAGTATGTAGGTATATAAGAGCAGATTGGATATTGGAGGGAGGTTCCAGATGTTGAGAAGCTTGATGAAGGAAATCCATCCTCGTCTTTTCCCTCCCCTCCTTTATTGCATTGTGTAAGTGAGTCGTTTTATTTACTGTGTGTCCGCATTTTGTAAAGTACTTTGAAATAGCATTATCAGATTCTATTATGGGCCCTTTTATGAGCCTGGTATGTTCTGCCTACTCTTCTAGAAAGCAAGGAAGCAGAACTGTTTTATTGCTTACGGGGAGGGGGAGAGAACAGCAAAAGCCAAAGAGTGTGCCACATTGAGATTGCGTGTCTTGTCAAATGTAAAATTCTCACTGCAGCACATAGCTATTTTCCATCTATTAGCTTTGATGTCAAAATCATGTAAAACTATGCAACAAAGATTTTCTTGGTAGTTTTGGACAGGCAGGATTACCCATTCCAGTCTTTCTTCTGTCCTCACAGTGCCTTTGATGCTGGCAAAGCCAGGTTTATTCAGATGATGTTAATAAATACGATGAAACACAAACAATTGTCTGTGTGAGTCTTGAGTTCATTACCATACGTCAGAAATGGGAATCGGAAAATACCAGGCTCCGAAAGTTTGAAAGAGCCCCGGAGTATTATAACATATGATCCTGCCCTCACTCACTACAATAGACAGTTTGGTGTAGTGGTTAAGGCAGTGTTTCTCAACCTTGGCGACTTTAAGTCCTGTGAACTTCAACTCCCAAAAGCACAGCTGGCTGGGGAATTCTGGGAGTTGAAGTCCACAGGACTTAAAGTCGCCAAGGTTGAGAAACACTGGGTTAAAGTGCTGGCCTAAAAACTAAGAGACTCTGAGTGCCATGAATGCCAGCTGGGTGACTTTGGGTCAGTCTCTTTAAGCCCAACTCACCTCACAAAGTTGTTGCTGTTGTTTAGAAAATAGGGAGAGGAAGGAGTATTAGGCGTGTTCCCAGCCTTAAGTTACGTATAAATTTTAATAGAGGCAGGATAAAAATAAAACAGTAGGAATAGACGCAATCCCAAAACAACTGGAGCACCATCTGAGCATCTTCATCATTGACAAAACCATCGCTGGTCAATTGCAAAAGGCACCTTTTACCTGGAACAACTGACATCCTGAGACAATACCTTTCAACACCATCAAACAACAACATCTGCCTATCCCGGGTCCTTTGCAAGGATTCAATAGGTGGTAAAAATGCCAGACCCACTCTAGACATCTGGCTGGCTGTGTGACAAACCGCAATAGTAATTCTGCCTACCCTAAAGCCCGACCTAGATGGGCAAAATGAAATCATAAATTCATCGATTGAGTCTGCGGGAGGTTATTCCACCCACCTTTCCCTGAAAAGGACCTGTCGGAATCTGCAGAGACGATCAAGGTAGACAATTTGCTCTTATTACAGCATAAACATGAAGGTGAGCTGTTATCATAGTTTCCATGGAGGCACCAAGTTCCTGAGGCCTTCCGGAGCTCATCCTCCGGGCCATGGACTCCCAGAGAGAATTGTTCCAGCAAACCCTTTCTAATTACTTAAATCTACCTGGAACAGGCAAATGGTGATCAACAAAACATCTATCTCATACAGCCAGAGGTGGGTTCTTACCGGTTTGCACCTATTTGGTAGAACCGGTTCGTCAAATCTACCGAACCGGTTAGAAGAGGTTCCACCAGTGGACCCGGAAAGCAGGCCACACCTACAGAAGAGGTTCCAAAATTTTTTGAAACCCACCACTGGTCCTTGGATATAATAAATCTACACTATCATGCTCATATTTATAAAACTCAGTGCCTCTGTGAAAGGTAAGGATGACTACTGCGTTTGTGGTGCAATCAGAACATTGTGTGTGTTGAAGTTGTTTTAACGCAAACCAAAGATGCCTTTTAAAAAACAAGTTTACATCATATTCTTATGCATGCCAGTGCTGTGTGAGAGCACAAGTGTCGTCGGCATCTTCATATCCGGTCACATGGGTGGCAAGCCACTCCCATCAGGTCACATGGGCGGCAAGCCACTCCCACATAGGAGGCCACACCCACAGAGTAGGTTCGAACAATTTTTGAAACCCACCACTGCATACAGCCAAATCTTCCAGGCAGATTTGAGTCACTTTTCAGCCACTTTTAGTTCCACCATTTGCTGCTAAGGAATGTTTTGCCTCGCCCCTAATGAATTTGGTAATTATTTTATACTCGGAACTAAAAAAAAAAAAAAACAAGTTACAAAATTTAGCACATGGGTCCTGTATGGCAGATTTGAGTAATTTAAATGATATTGCATTATGTTATGATGTGGCAGGACATTCCACTTTTATCAATCAGAAGAACAGCCTTCTCATCAGCTCCTGCAGGAGTAATGAGGAGCAACCAATAACTTAACATGCTGGTTTTCTTTTTTTTCTTCCATAATTAGAAGAGATGAGTGCCAAAATATTTTCAGAAACTCTGCCACCCCCATACCACTGGTCCCTCTGATCATTTTCCTTTTGTAAACTCTTATTTTTCCATCAATATTTTCAAGATTCCAGAAACACACCTTTCTTCATCCTTTGCTGGAAAACCCACCCTCACACAATCCCTCAGTATTGTTGCTCATCCCTATAGCTATTTAAAAACGATAGAAAAATTGTTCAGAAGTAACTATTGTTAGCAAAAGATCAATATTTGAGATAACTGAGAAAATATTCAAATATGTCTGGTTTACCCAAGTCAAGGGTTCCTCTCCATTTTTTTTTAATTACCGCAATAGCAATAGCAATAGCAGTTAGACTTATATACCGCTTCATAGGGCTTTCAGCCCTCTCTAAGCGGTTTACAGAATCAGCATATTGCCCCCAACAACAATCCGGGTCCTCATTTTACCCACCTTGGAAGGATGGAAGGCTGAGTCAACCCTGAGCCGGTGAGATTTGAACAGCCGAACTGCAGAACTGCAGTCAGCTGAAGTAGCCTGCAGTGCTGCATTTAACCACTGCGCCACCTCGGCTCCTCAACACCTTGGCTCCTTAACTAAGTTCTACTACCATCCTCAAAAAAGATTTCTTCTTAGAATGTAATTGTTACATATATGCTCACATTATGGGCATATTCCTCTGTCCCTTTTCTGGATAAAAGAGTGTGGGCATTCCTTTATAAGTGCCTTGCTAGATCCTGAACTGGCTGTTCTCAATATGAACCATGAATGTGGGCAAGGAAGATGCTATACAGGTAGTCCTTAACTTATAATAGTTCATGTTATGACTGTGCAAACTCACAACGGCACTGAAAAAAAATGACTTATGACCAATTTTCACACTTAACATCATTGCAGCATCCCCCATGGTCATGTAATTTGCATTTGTGTTCTGACTCCCTCCTCCGTCCAGTAACGAAAGCCGAGACAAGCTTAACTGGAATGTACTTTAATAGCAAGAAACCAAAACTTCGGTGGCTGAAAGCCAAGCATAACAAAGAGATAAGGACCTTGGCAGCAACTCAGACAAACCTTGGCAGCAATCCAGTCTGCCAAGTTAGTTACAAAAGTTCTCTTTAGTTGATGCATTGACTTCTGCAAAAGGGGCGTGTGCACAACAGTCTTTTTATAGTCTGGAGAGGAGCCTAAGGATCACCAGCTGAGCGCAATTACCTCCTGTACTTGCGCAACTGTTCCTGAAGCCTATTAGCTCTTCGATTCCGGGCATCCAGGAACAACTCACTGCTGGCTTATGGATCACACTCCCTTGTCTCCTCCCCACTGGTCCAAGGCTCAGGTGCCACCTGGTGGCCAACCAGTCTCTCTGTGCCCTGCTCGGAGTCAGAACCTTGTCCAGGGTCCTCCACATTCTCCAGAGCCGACTCATAGGGCCCCTCGCTGTCGGAGTCTGGTGGCAGCTCCAAAGGCTCCTGCTGGGTCACAACACATTTGGATGCTTGACAAATGACTCACATTTAGCACAATAGCAATGTCCCAGGGGTCACGTGATCCCATTTTGCGATCTTCCAACATGCAAATTCAACGGGGAAACTGGATTTACTTAACAATTCTGTGACTAATTTAACAGCTGCAGTGAATCACTTAACACAGGGGTCAGCAAACTGCGGCTCCGGAGCTGCATGTGGCTCTTTCCTCCCTCTGCTGCGGCTCCATCACTGGTCTGTGCCACAATTTTGAGAGTAGCTTTGAGAAAAGCAGAGTGTGCCAGGAGAAGACTCTATGGCAAGGGGAAGGTTTTCCAGTTGTCTCCACAATTGATAGGGCTTTCGGTTATGACAGGTAGAGGAAAAAGTACTCCGCGCTAAGAGGAGACTCTATGGTGGGGGAAATGAACTTCCGGTCAGCTCCAGAATTGAACAGGGGGCTTCCAGTTAGGACCTTTGTGGCTCCCGGTGTTTTCTGGAGCCAAATGGCTCTTTGCATGTTTAAGTTTGCCGGCCCCTGACTTAACAAATGTGGCAAGAAAAGTCATAAAATTGGGCAAAACTCACTTAACAAATGTCTCAGTAACATAAATTCTGGGCTCAGTTTATGTTGTAATTCGAGGACTACCTGTACTCCATACTCACCATCCAAGTTTTCCTTGTTTTGACAGGAATCCCCTCGTTATGAGACACCCCCCCCCCTCAGTGGTGAGGAACCAAAACATTCCATTCGGATTTTTCTTGAAAGGCCCTGGTCTATAAAATTACCAACCCCATAAATTTCATTTAATGAATATTCATTGGATTTGTTGGTTCCCCAGAGGCGCAGCAAAGTATGCCTCACATCTGGATTACTGCAAGAGTCGAGTGGCCAGATTACTTCATGCCAACTCCTAATCTGGATCTGAAAGGGGAAAAACAAAGCAGAAATATTGCCTTGTTTAAGGGACATTTATAAATGTTTAAGCAATTATCGTAATCCCCTTTTAATTTAAAACCCGTCATTTAAAAAATTAACTTCCTGAGTTTGCATGACATTAGACAACTGCCCCAAGTCACATCATCCCATCTCACAATCAGGCTGACAAGTGCAGCTTTACTTTTTAAGTTATCAAATCAGTGTGCAAAGGTGAATGCATGAATTCTTTTTCAAAAGGCAAAAGGGGTTGTTTCGTTTATTTTAGGCCAAGCTGGACATTTTTGGGGAGGAAAGTGCTCAGGCTGCAGTCCAGAATGTCCGTGTGTGTCAACAATCAAAAGATGTGACGCAAGTTGCAATGACCATAAACCCCAAGGTAAACCAAGCCCAGTTTCTGGCTGAACCATCCTGGTTGAATAAAAACTAGCCAAGCTGCATTGAAAGGATAAGATTATTTACGTACCACATCGCTGTAGATAAAGCTCTGGAGAGTTTCAGAATACATCTATGTCGAAATGGCTTGTGGTAAGTAGTGGCTGTGATCATTGTCTTTTCAGTCTTAGTTGTGGTTGAGAATTCAAAGGAGTTGGAAGAGATAGGGACATAGGAGAATTCAAAGGAGTTGGAAGAGATAGGGACATAGGAGAATTCCCGGTGAACCGGAACAAGGAGCAGAAGGGAGCAGAGAAAGTCCGAAAAGGACACAGCCTTCTATCCTGCATGAAGGTTCAAAATACAGCCATTACACAACTGGACTTCTGATGAAATTAATTGCAACAGGTAGTCCTCAACCTTGATCTGGTTGCTTAGCTTAATTGCAACAGACTTCAAGATGCCACAATCCCCTCTCCCCTAAACAGTCTGTGTTTAGATGTTCAGAAACATTTACAGTCATTTGCAGCATTCCTGTGTTGTCATTTGACCATGATTTACAATATTGTTGTTTTTTTTTGCCAGAAACTAGCATTTCTTTCTTGTTTCCAGCAAAAGGTAAGGTAAGGTAAGGGGGCGATGCTCATCTCCATTTCAAAGCCGAAGAGCCAGCGCTGTCCAAAGACATCTCTGTGGTCATGTGGCCAGAATGACTAAACGCCGAAGGCGCGTGGAACGCTGTTACCTTCCCACCAAAGGTGGTCCCTATTTTAATACTTGCATCTTTACATGCTTTCAAACTGCTAGGTTGGCAGAAGCTGGGACAAGTAACGGGAGCTCACTCCATTACGCGACCTTAGGGATTCGATCCGGTGAACAGCCAACCTTTCTGATCGACAAGCTCAGCATCTCAGGCACTGAACCACCGCGTCCCATTTTCCAGCAATTACACCCTCCTAAACAAATGGGTTTTGGTCATTACATTTGGGATCACACCCAAAAAAGTTGTAAAATTGGGTGTGGTTGTGTGATGACTGGCACAACTTATAACCATAATTGTAGGCTCAGTTAAGGTCATATGTGAAAAACTACCTAGAGAGTGGATGTTTAATTGCTTGAGTTTTTATAATTGCTGAAGGTTAGAACCAACTTTATGGAAAAGCATACCTTCTGTTCTATAATATAAACTGTGTGCTATAACTCATTCCCACCCTGATACATATATATATACAATATATATGTATATGTTCAAATCCCAGTAAGGGTATGGCTAGCTGATGAGAGCTAAATAGCTTGAAATAGATCTATACTAGTCTCCCTTTATTTATTTATCAGCACAAATGCAACACAAATGTAACAAAGGCAACAGTAAAAAAATAATGGCTTTCTGTCTGGATGGTGTCTTGGGATGAGCCGATAAACAGAGAAAGGAAGCAATATGCCTCCTCCCATATTTGGGCATACCAGGAGTTGTGACACAAAATACACACACACAAAACACACACACACACACACACACACACACACACACACACACACACACACACACACACACACACACATATATATATATATATATATATATATATATATATATCGTATGTGTGTGTATGTGTGTGTATGTGTGTGTATTTATGAAAAGCTTCCATGAACGACAGCTTATTTTGTGGGAGGTGTAGCACAATATCCAGACCGGGGAATATATAAACATCCACGGGGATTTAAAAATTGGGTCAGTAAAAATTTACAAGTACAATCAGTGGTAAATCACCAGTTGATCATTCCCATTCTCAAAAGAGCTGTTGGGTGTGACGGTGCTGTTCTTTCATAAGTTACTTCACATATGTAATTTTTGTTTGATGAACAAAATAAATAAAACAAACAAATATGCGGTTTGGCGACAGCCTTGCTTATGTTTCTTTATGACAGCGATCCCATATTGCACTGTGCAAAAGGTGTCAATGAGGACTCCAACAATTGCTTCTTTTAATATATGCAGAATGGCATAATTTCTTTCTGAATTATCTGCCAACAGTTTGGGAGTAACATTATCTTTTATAAGCCTTTAACTCAAATAAGCCCACTTTGAGGTCTACCATAGATCAAGAACAGATTCCCTCTTTCTGCTTTATAGAAATTTCTGCTATCAGGTCAAGCCAGAAATACAAAATGACCTCAAACTTGTGGAACAGTCAGATACCAACACTTGTCTATATTAGTTTAGATTAGATTAACAGAGTCGGAAGGGACAGGTCATCTAGTTCAACACGCACACACCCCACTACTACTGGAGTAATCATGCACCCTCTGGGCTAAGACGGCAGGATAGTACTGAGGGCTTAGGCTATAGGATTAGGGTCAGAAGACTTGAGTCAAGTCCACCATTAGCCAAGAAAATTCATAGGTCACTCTAGGACAATCATCCCAACCTATCTTGCTGGCATGGGAAAAAGTTGGAGAAGGAATTTCTGCATGCATCCATCCTGGACCTCTGAAAGGTGAGATCTAATCACTTTCTAATGTCATCAATATCAGTACAGGTGGTCCTCAATTTACAACCTTTCACTTAGTGACCAAAGTTACAATGGCACTGGAAAAAAGGACTTATGACTGATTTTCACACTCACAACCGTTGAGCATTTCCATGGTCGCATGATCAAAATTCGCCCACTTGGCAACTGGCTCATATTTATATGATGGTTGCCGTGCCCCTGGGCCATGTGGTCAATTTTTGCAACCTTCTGACCAGCAAAGTAAATGGGAAAGCCGGATTCACTTAACAACCATGTTATGAAATGCACTGATTTGCTTTAACAACTGTGGCAAGAAAAGTCATACAATGGGGCAAAAACTCACTTAACAACTGTCTTTTTTTATATATAAAAAAGTTTTTTTTTATTTTTAAACAAACATAAACAAACAAAGCAAACAACATAAAACCATCTTCAGTTACAAACAGTGTGTCGGTTGGTTACAAGGTTTCTGTGCATCACTTCCATAGTCATCATTTACAATTCATGCAGAGTCACCTGTTGTGACTCAGCAGAAGTTTGCTGTGAGTTGAGTCGGGATGCAGAAATAATGCTCCAGCTGTTGCTCGTTAGTGTCATCTTCTGGAGATAAAAGAACTGATGGTGCCACACCCTGGTTGCAGAAGTCAACGTTCGTTCGTGGTTCGTCGTTCATCGGTCGTGGTTTGTTTGTGAGAGGCACTTGGATAAGTGATTTCCTTTCGGTAACCCTGATTCAAAGAGACACTTGGATAAGTGATTTGCTTTTTTTCTGTAAACCTGGTTTTCCTGTAAGAGCTCTTTGTTTTTGCATTCTGCTGTGTAACCTTTTTTGCCAGAGACTTTATTATTGTTTATTTTGGGCTTGCAACCAGCGTGAGCCAGGACTGATAAAGTTATTTCCTTTTAAGTCTGTCTGACTGTCTGTGAACGAGCGAAGAAGGGGGGTCAGAACAGTCACCAATTATCCAATCAAAAACATTTATATACATTGTTATTATTGTACCTCGTTTATTTGACTATCACCCTTATTCTTCATTTTCCACGAAATATATCAAGTATTGGCATTATTCACACCATAGCAATTCAGTATTACCATCTCCGATATTTCCAGTAATAAGATATTTTTATATTATATTCTATATCATTCAATAGTTCTTATATTTACCATATTCTCTAGAAACTTTCATTACCATATATTTTTATCTAACCATGAATAAAATAAATCCCAAATCAAATAAAATTATTTATCTTCTTGTTCTCTAACTTCAAATGTCAATTTGCTCATTTCAGCACATTCCACTATTTTATGAATAACTTCCTCCTGCATTGGTATTTTCTCATTTCTCCAATTTTTACCAAAAATAATTCTAGCTGCTGTTAACATATTTACAATCAATATTTCAATTCTTTATTGTATGTTTCTGGTAAAATTCCCAATAAAAGGATCTCTGGTTTAAAGTCTATGTG
This sequence comes from Thamnophis sirtalis, assembly GCF_051295495.1. Classification (NCBI taxonomy): domain Eukaryota; kingdom Metazoa; phylum Chordata; class Lepidosauria; order Squamata; family Natricidae; genus Thamnophis; species Thamnophis sirtalis. The sequence continues at coordinate 168,766,197 of NW_028261383.1, read as the reverse complement.
TTTGTGTATCATTTTCTCCAACCAAGTGTGGATTTTAGTCCAGTATCTTTTTGCTTCTATGCAAGTCCACTACATATAATAATATGAACCCGGTATCCAGGGGTGGGTTTCTCGCCCCATTCCAACCGGTTCGGTTGGAACGGGGCCGGCAGCGTCCTTGTGCACGCGCGCAGTGCACGCATGCGTACTAGCGCCTGTGCGATGCTCCATCTGCTCCTGGAGGATCGCGCAGGCGCTGTATGCGTTCTGCGCATGCGTGGAAGCGCAGAACTTGTCAAAATCGGGTAAGAAACGTGGGCAGGTGGGTGGATCCTTCGGCGTTCCCGGAAGTTACTTACTTCTGGGTTCGCCGACCAACCGGTTCGCGGGGACCACCGCGAACCACCTGAAACCCACCCCTGCCGGTATCTGATGACATTTCCATCACTTTTCCGATTTGTTCTTGAACATTCTTGCTATTCTCGTCGGGGGTCGATGCCATCTGTAAAACAGCTTATACAAATTTTCTTTATATGCTGTTGACAGTGTCATTTTATAATTTTGAGACCACAATTTCTGCCACTTATCTAAGTCAATCCCATGTCCAAAATTTTTCCCCCAAGCTATCATAGGTTCTTTGACTTGTTCTTCTTCTAGTTTAACTTCTAATAAGTATCCATATAGTTTTTTAATTACCTTTTCATCAATACCTGTCAAAATTTTATCTAACTCAGTCATTTTATCATGAATCTGGATTTCTCCGGGCTTGATCCAAACACCTGGAATGGCTGTGAAAATTATATTTTTTCAAGTGCATCTTTTCTGGTTCTCTTTGGGTGATGGAGAATTCCCTAGCTTAATTGGCACATTCTTTCGCTGCTTATTTATAAACAACAGATGAGGCTACAATAGTTGGCATCCCTTTTTAATGTAAAAAATTAATTCTGGGCTATAATCCAAGCTTGTTTTACAACCACACATTAGTGTGTAATTGCTCTGAGAATCTCAGCCATTTCTTTATGGTTAAAAACGCTATCAGGGCTTATGTAATTTAATAAGGAATTGCTTTATTGCTAACGCTAAAAACTGATGACGTTCATAAAAAGCAGAGGTTTATCCTTGTTCAGGAATTTGCCGTACAAACAATCCTCTGGGAAATTTAATTTAAGTTGTGGGTACTTCACAACGAGAGAATAAAGGTGATCAAGATCCCAAACCGGGAATTTAGACAACAAAGGTGTGCACCTTGTTTTATTTCCCCCTTTCTGGAAAAAAAAGGGAAGAAGAAAACAAGCATTCTTTATCCCAGTACTTTTTTCCCCTTCATTTTCCAAAACAAGCTATTAGAATGTAGGTAAAACACTTTCCTCAGTTTAAATGTCCCTGTTGTGATTTTAGGGCTGTATATGACAGGACTCTACAGCCCTACAATCTAATCATTGAGAATAGCAATAGCAATAGTTAGACTTATATACCGCTTCATAGGGCTTTCAGCCCTCTCTAAGCAGTTTACAGAGTCAGCATATTGCCCCCAACAACAATCCAGGTCCTCATTTTACCCACCTCGGAAGGATGGAAGGCTGAGTCAACCTTGAGCCTGGGTGGGATTTGAACAGTCGAACTGCTGAACTGCAGTCAGCTGAAGTAGCCTGCAGTGCTGCATTTAACCACTGCACCACCTTGGCAGATTGGCTCGTCCCACTGATTTGGCCCCTAATCATCAATGGTGGGTTTCAAAAAATTTTGGAACCTCTTCTGTAGATATGGCCTGCTTTCCGGGTCCACTGGTGGAACCTCTTCTAACCGGTTCGGTAGATTTGACGAACCAGTTCTACCGAATAGGTGCGAACTGGTAGGAACCCACCTCTGCTAATCATCCACCCTAAACTGCAAGCAGAGAGTTACCTATTATTTTAGATTGGGGAACTTGCCCAAAGCCTGAGATTTAATAAAAGCTGACACACCAAAACTGCAGTTCTGGGATTCAGCTAACTAGACATAGAACTGTGAGCTATACCGAAATCTCAATTCAACAGACCGCCACTTAAAGAATGGCATTTGGATACACTTAATTGGCTTTATTGTATTTTTATTGACAGAGCTAGAGGAATGCCTTTATGAGTTTGGTTTCTTTTTAACAAACTGGCTGGTTTGAGATATTATAACTGATTGTAGGGCACTCCTTCCTACCAATCTTGACCCTAATTTATTAATTTATCTGTGTGTTCTATCTCACCAGGGGTGGGAGTTTGGTCCAGTAAAGAATATCTGAAGGCAAAATTATTATCATATCTGGACAATGTACTTTCAGAATGCTGAAAAATTATGGGCTAAAGACTTTGGTAAAAAATAAAGCCTTTTATAATAAGCTTCCATATTGACAAGTATGTTATAGCCTCCTTTCTTTTCCTTCTTCTGCATGTTCAAACACCTGATTTCCTCCATTGCCAAGGTATTCTGAGAAACAAAATTGAAGTCTGGACTGCAAAGAGGATAGCCCTCATTTTAATGGATTGTTTGGAAGGGACAGGATAGTTTTTAAAATGGAACGTCCATCAGTCCAAATTTCTGGCATTAAAATAATTAGGGTCACGTGCATAATGAATGTAATCATTGTGCAATTAATTGAATGAAGCAATCGTGCAAATGTGTAAATTGCTAGTAAATAAGGTCAATTACATCAATTGTGTGGATAATTTTTGAAAACAAGGGACTTGTTCCTCTGTTTCTTAACCCAAGTTTCCTTTCAAATGCTGCAAGGGAGCCCAGATTTGCAACAACAAACACAATACACCATACACACACACACACACACACACACACACACACACACACACACACACACACTGTGTATATTCATTCCTGAGGGAACAGAATCATTCCCTGCTTTCATGCAAAAAAGGGGAGGGCAAGAACCACAAAAATCCTTTGGGATTGCTCATACACTTTGTAAAACCATGCTAATAAGGACTCATACATACTTGTGTTTCCCCCAAAATAGGACTCTGTCTTATCTTCTTTTGGGCCCCAAAATAAGCATAGGGTTTATGTTGGAGGGTTGGTCCATGAATGGGAGGACCACTTCTTCTGCTTGCTCATGGTGGGGGGAGGTGTTTCCGTGGCACCCCAGTGCCACCACCATGAGGTAGGGGGGTAGAGCAGCCCCTTGTGCCCTGCACCAGCTTACTTTAGAGCCCCCGCAGCCAGACCACCTATGCCTTGACACCTGCTTTGCCTCGTGCCCATGGCACCAACCAGGGGTGGGTTTCAACCGGTTCGCGGAGGTCCCCGCGAACCGTTTGGTTGGCAAACCCGGAAGTAAGTAACTTCCGGGAACGGCGAAGGGCCCACCCACCCACCTGCACTCCTTACCAATCTTTGAAGGCTTCTGCGCTTCCACGCAGGCGCATGGCACATACAGCACCTGCGTGAATCTCCACGAGCAGCTGGATGGCACATACAGCCGAGGTGGCGCAGTGGGTAGAGTGCAGTACTGCAGGCCACTTCAGCTGACTGCTAGATCAGCAGTTCAGCGGTTCAAATCTCACCGGCTCAGGGTTGACTCAGCCTTCCATCCTTCCGAGGTGGGTAAAATGAGGACCCGGATTGTTGTTGGGGGCAATATGCTGACTCTGTAAACCACTTAGAGAGGGCTGAAAGCCCTATGAAGCGGTATATAAAAATCTGCTATTGCTATTGCCTGCGCGAGTCTCCGCGAGCAGCTGGAGCACCACGCAGGCACTAAGACGCATGCGTGAACTGTGCGCGTGCACGAGGACGCCGCCGGCCCCGTTCCAACAGAACCGGTTGGAACGGGATTAGCAACCCACCACTGGCACCAACACACCAGAGGTGGTATTCAGCAGGTTCTGACCAGTTCTGAAATTTTGAGTAGTTCGGAGAACTGGTAAATACCACCTCTGACTGGCCCCGCCCCATCTATTCTCTGCCTCCCGAATCCCATCTGATCGGGAGGGAATGGGGATTTTACAGTATCCTTCCCCTACCATGCCCACCAAGCCACGCCCACAGAACTGGTAGTAAAAAAAATTTGAATCCCACCACTGCAACACACCACTCAACTTCCTGCTCTGTTGCGGCCATGAACAAGCAGAAGTGGGCTGGTGGCCACATGAACTCCTGCTGCACATGGCTGCTGGTGTGAGGCAGGGGATGGAGCATGGATGGCCTGGCTGCGAGGGCCCTGAGATAAGCCACTGCAGGGCATGTGGGGCAGCTCTGCCACCACTTCGCCTCACCTCGTGGCCACTGCACCACAAACAACCAGGTGAAATGGGTGGGCAGGTGGCTGCCTGAGCCGGCTCTTAAGTAGGGCTTATTTTGGGAGTAGGCTTATTATTAGCGTATTAATGTTTATTATTAGCATATTAGCATGAGCCGAGGTGGCGCAGTGGTTAGGGTGCAGTACTGCAGGCCACTTCAGTTGACTGTGATCTGCAGTTCAGCGGTTCAAATCTCACCGGCTCAAGGTCGACTCAGCCTTCCATTCTTCCGAGGTGGGTGAAATGAGGACCCGGACTGTGGGGGCAAGTTGCTGACTCAATTTGCTAAAAAATTTGTAAACTGCTTAGAGAGGGCTGAAAGCCCTATGAAGCGGTATATAAGTCTAATAAATAAATAAATAAATAAATTAGCTGCACATGTAAAACCATGCTAGGTCTTATTTTTGATAGGTCTTATTTTTGGGAAAACAGGTTTTTTTTTTTTAAATCTTGGCAACTTTCAGAGGTTTCAACTCCCAGAATTCCCCAGCCAGCAGTGGCTAAGATTAAAAAAAAAACATGCATTTAGCATTTGTGACTAGGTAGGCTAGTATCAGGAACTCAGACTGAAGAAGATGCGAGTGGATTTATCTGTACTGCCTATCCGGACTGCTTCCCAATCTTCTATGACCTTTGTAAAATGGATGCTTTGCACTATTTACCAGATCTTCATGGAATTGGATTTTCACAAGCAGAACATGTATAAGGAGCTTCTGCCAATCAAGCACAGCTTCAGCTGGAAGTTTCTGATGAGTCCTTCAGGATTGGGCAGCATATAAATTTTATTAATAAATAAATAAATAAAATAAATGAGGCCTGTCTTTTTTCTCTCTCACCCTTTTCTTTAACTTTCACACGGCTTCCTTGCCAGGCGTGTGTTGCAAATGGCATCAATCAAAGATCCTAAAAGCCATTCTTCCTCTTTCTATGACTCTGCTGACCGCAATCTCCAGGGCGTTTCTTCAAGTCTTAAGAAATCAGGAGGCGATATCCATTCAGATATCGCTCACATCTGAAAAAGGAAAGGGATGTTTCCACAACAAACGACACAGAGCGAGGTTCCGGATGAATAACAGCATTTCTCAAGCTTTGCACGAGACCAATGTTTTCCATGAGCTAAAATGTTTTAAATTCCTTACGTTGCTATTTGCTCTTCCTCCCTTTTTTTTTTTTTTTAAAAAAGTATTTTGAAAAAGAAGCAAATATTTTCAGCAACAAGGGGTTATTTTTAGGGAAAGTGAAATAGATGAGATAAAAGATTTAACTCACTCCTTCTCTGCAGTGTGCAGTCCAGATTCAGAATGGAACCTACTTTAAGAAAAGGGAGATTTGGCTAATTCAGTCACCAAGATTTAAAAATGTGTAGATTTTATTTTCCCACTAGTAGCAATAGCAATAGTTAGACTTGTATACCGCTTCATAGGGCTTTTAGCCCTCTCTAAGTGGTTTACAGAGTCAGCATATTGCCCCCAACAACAATCCGGGTCCTCATTTTACCCACCTCGGAAGGATGGAAGGCTGAGTCAACCCTGAGCCGGTGAGATTTGAACAGCCGAACTGCAGAACTGCAGTCAGCTGAAGTAGCCTGCAGTGCTGCATTTAACCACTGCACCACCTCGGCTCTTTTTTCTCTCTTTTTTCTCTCTCATCTCTCTTCCTGATGTTTGCAAACATCAGGACTGTTTAGTAGCTTGACAACAAAGGAAGATTTCGTGTTCTGAAATCTACTGTGATGATAGTACGGGTAGTCCTTGACTTAATGACAGTTCATTTAGTTCAAAGTTACAACAGCACTGAAAAAAAGTGACTTACGACCATTTTTCACACTTATGACCGTTGCTGCATCCTCATGGTCATGTGATTTACATTTGACGCTTGAAAACTGGTTCGTATTAATGAGGGTTGAAGTTTCCCGGGGTCGTGTGATCACCTTTTGCAACCTTCTGACAAGCAAAGTCAATGCCGGATTCACTTAACAACCATGTTACTAACTTACCCACTGCAGTGGTTCACTTAACAACGGTGGCAAGAAAAGTCATAAAATGGGGCAAAATTCACGTAACCAATATATCTCGCTTGGCAACATAAGCTTTAGGCTCAAGTGTGGTTCTAAGTTGAGGACGACCTGTATATATTTTAATTTCCCTCATCTTTGTGATATTTTATTTATTTATTCATCTATTTATCCAGCTTTATTGTTTTTGTAAGTGAGTCAAGATGGCGAACATATCCAGCCAGTGGTGGGTTTCAAAAATTGTTTGAACCTACTCTGTGGGTGTGGCCTCCTTTGTGGGAGTGGCTTACCACCCATGTGACCGGATGGGAGTGGCTTGCTGCCCATGTGACCGGATATGAAGATGCCGATGACACTTGTCAGAACCACCTTAAATTACCTCCCACACAGCACTGGCATGCATAAGAATATGATGTAAACTTGTTTTTTAAAGGTCATCTTTGGTTTGCGTTAAAACAACTTCAACACACGCAATGTTCTGATTGCACCACAAACGCAGTAGTCATCCTTACCTTTCACAGAGGCACTGAGTTTTATAAATAGGAGCATGATAGTGTAGAATAATCATATCCAAGGACCAGTGGTGGGTTTCAAAAATTTTTGGAACCTCTTCTGTAGGTGTGGCCTGCTTTCCGGTCCACTGGTAGAACCTCTTCTAACCAGTTCGGTAGATTTGATGAACCGGTTCTACCGAATAGGTGCGAACTGGTAGGAACCCACCTCTGTATCCAGTGCCCCCTCCTTAACTTATTTTCTTCACAACAGCAACCCTGTGAGGTGAGTTGGGCTGAAAGAGAGTAACTGTTCCAAAGTCCCCCAGTTGGCTTTCATGTCTAAGGCAGAACTTGAACCCATGGTCTCTCCTTTCCAGTTGAGTGCTTTAATCACTAGACCTAACTAGCCCTAGAAAGACATAAGTGGTAGAGTAGAACCTGGGACTTTAATAGCTCTTAATCACGATTACATACAGTTGGTCAGCTTCAAGGATGACATAAATCACTTCACCTTCCTACATTCCAGTACGGTGAATACATGGTCCTGATTCACACTCGCACTGCCCTTTCTTGCAGAACTGGTACAACAGATTAACTACAAGATGAAGGTCACGACTTCAGAGTTAAGGCTTATCCATGCTAACTGGTGACCTGCCACCGGATCAGGCAGGCAGCTGTTTCTGGAGGGCAGAAACAGATAACGTCTGTTTATCCTTCATCTGCTGTTAACGTTACCTTGAGGCATGTTTTTCTGCCCCATTTCGGATATACACTTTTCTGTGTTGTGTCCCCTCGAGCGCTGTTGCCCATGTTAGATGACACAACACACTTTTCGTGGGGGTAAACGCACCAGTTCATCAAATCCTTCACAGAGGCCCTTCCACCGTGGCAATGTTTGCTATAGTCTGTAATACAGTAGTGGGTTCTGGATCCTTTTGCAACTGGTATGCTGCAACGGGGCCGTGCGTCCTCGTCGGGCAAACACACTCTGCGCCACCACCCAGTGACACTCAGCTGCTCGGCGGAGATCACACAGGCACCGCACACTGTGCACGCTTGGACAATTGGCCCATTTGCATCAAAAATAGCAATAGCAATAGCAGTTAGACTTATATACCGCTTCATAGGGCTTTCAGCCCTCTCTAAGCGGTTTACAGAGTCAGCGTATTGCCCCCAACAACAATCCGGGTCCTCATTTTACCCACCTCGAAAGGATGGAAGGCTGAGTCAACCTTGAGCCGGTGAGATTTGAACAGCCGAACTGCAGAACTGCAGTCAGCTGAAGTAGCCTGCAGTGCTGCATTTAACCACTGCGCCACCTCGGCAGTAAGGAACAGGGGTGAGTGGGTGGGTCAAACGAGCCACCGTTCCAGTACGGTACCCACCGCTCCCAGCTACCACCGATACGTCCGTACCAGTGGTGGGTTTCAAATTTTTGTAGAACCTCTTCTGTAGGTGTGGCCTACTTTGTGGGAGTGGCTTGCTGGCCATGTGACTGTGTGGGAATGGCTTGCTGGCCATGTGACCGGGTGGGAGTGACTTGCCAGCCATGTGACTGGGTGGGTGTGGCCAACTTGTAAAATGTGGTGAAACTCACTTAACAATGCTCTTGCTTAGCAACCAAAATGTTGGCTCAGAAACTCTGGCATTTGAAGCACGCAAGTCTTAAAGCTGTCAAGTTACAAGAGCTTGCACCTCTAACCCTTTAGGGAAAAAAACCCCAGGGGTGTTCAAACTTGACAGCTTTAAGACTTGTGGACTTCAACTCCCAGAATTCCTCCTCGAGTCATGTTGGCTCAAGAACTCTGTCATTGAAGTGTGCAAGTCTTAAAGCTGTCAAGTTACAAGACCCTTGCACCCCTAACCCTTTAGAAAAAACAAACCCTAGGGGTGTTCAAACTTGACAGCTTTAAGACTTGTGGACTTCAACTCCCAGAATTCCTCCTCTCGCTCTTCATCTTGATGATGTGCAGACGGGCGGGGGGAGGGAGCTGGAACCTGTTCTAAACGGCACTGTAGATTTGTGGAATCTTCTTCTATAGAAGAGGTTAGAACTGGCAGGAACCCACCACTGCTGTGATATATTGCAAACCTATCAATTTATGAAGTGCTGTAAGAGGGTTATTTGTTTTGTTTTTCAATGCCTTCAAGCCAGAGTTGACTTCCTGATGATTGCCTGGACAAGTCCATGCAGCTTTCTTGGCAAGACTTCAAAAGTGGTTTGCCCTTCCCTGCTTCCTAGGCAGAAAGAGGATTGGCCCAAAGTCACTCGGCTGACCTTCTGCCTAAGGCAAGATTAGAATCACAGTTGCCTGGTTTCTAGCCTGGTGCCACTACATCAAATAGGCCCTGGCTGTAATATAAATCATTCTCGTTTAACAACCCCGGGTATTGTAGTCCTCATTTTAAAACAGCCTCATGTGTAGTGACTTGTTCCCAATTATGATGGTGAAAAAACCCAAACCCTTTAGCAATAGCATGTAGACTTATATACCACTTTACAGTGCTTTACAACCAGGGGTGGGTTCCTGAACCGATTAGTACCAATTCACTGCACATATGCATTGCGCGTTTGACTAAAAATTGCTCTGCGCATGAGCAGAACCATACCGGCAATGCAGTGGCGTGCGGTGAGGTTTATGGCTGGTGAGGCACTGACACAGGGGTTTCAAAATTTTTTAGACTTGTGGACTTCAACTCCCAGAATTCCACAGCCAGGCATGCTCAGTTCCGATTTAAAGCGACAGCATTTGTTTTTCTCCTTTGCGAAAAAGTTTTCCATCATTCTTTTTCTTCTCCCCCTCCTTCCTCCCTCTCTCCCTCCCTCCCCCCTCTCTCAAACAGACACACGCACACAGAGAAGTTGGATCCCTCTCTCACTCACTCAATCTCAAACAAACACAAACACATATTTTGTGTTATATTTTCCAATGGCTTGAAAGCAGCTCCTTTGCCATACCCCTCCCCAATTCCCCTGCTGCCTTCCGATCCGAGCCTTTGATTGCAGGTGGAGCCGCGTTGCCTTTTCAAACTTGTAATCAGTGAAGCTGGGCTTATATACTTTTATCCAGGTGTGTGTGTGTGTGTGTGTGTGTGTGTGTGTGAGAGAGAGAGAGAGAGAGAGAGAGAGAGAGAGAGAGAGAAGGCAATGTAGCTCTGCATGCAATCACATACCCTTTCCGGCTGTTTCAGAGAGGATTTCAACTCTGCTCTTGCCTGCCATCATGAAAAGAAAAAAAATGTAAAAGGAAAAAGGCAAGAGCTGCTGAGGTCAGGCTGGGCTAGTTGCTGCCAGAGTCACCGTGTGTCACTCTGCTATTGCCCTCAAACAATCTGCGTCCTCATTTTACCAACCTTGGAAGGATGGAAGGCTGAGCCAACCTTGAGCCGGGTGAGATTTGAACTGCCAAACTGCAGCTAGCAGTCAGCTGAAGTAGCCTGCAGTACTAAACTCTAACCGCTGCACCACCTTGGCCCTTTGCAACCAATCCTCCCATTTGCAACCTGTGCAGGACTGTAAGGCAAAGCTCAAGAGCTGTTGATACCATTTTACGGAGGAATTATTAAGTCTATTATTCGTACTTGTACAGCAACCAAACAGGACAGATACAGACTCTGATGGATAGTTAATAGCAATAGCAGTTAGACTTATATACCGCTTCATAGGGCTTTCAGCCCTCTCTAAGCGGTTTACAGAGTCAGCATATCGCCCCCACAGTCTGGGTCCTCATTTCACCCACCTCGGAAGGATGGAAGGCTGAGTCCACCTTGAGCCGGTGAGATTAGAACCGCTGAGCTGCAGATAACAGTCAGCTGAAGTAGCCTGCAGTACTGCACCCTAACCACTGCGCCACCTCGGCTTGTTAAGACTGGGGGGGGGGAAAAAACCCCAATTGCAACCAGCTCATCTTCCTGTATATTGTGAGAGTCAGAAAGAGGGCTGAACGTTACCTGTGAAGGGAAGGTTAGAAATACTTTTGGACTATATATAAAGGTTATTAATAACAATAACAATAAAAAAGAACAAAATTAGACACAGCTAAGTTTTAATTATTAGGGGGGGAAATGTTATGATATAGGATATAGTTAAATAAAGAAAGGATAATGATAATAAATTATATACATCCGATGAGTATAATATAAGGGAATTGGATGCAAATGGTAAACAGGGAATTTGGAAAGGAGGATTAGAAAATTTTGGTATTAAATATTATGGATGTTTAGCTAGAACAGGATATGAGGATTTAATGTTAATGGAGGATTTTATAAATAAGTAAATGAAATTAAGATTTTAGATTTAGATTTAGATTTAGAAGTTTATTTATATGCCGCCCTTTTCCCTGAGGGGACTCAGGGCGGCTTACAACTCGAAAAGGGGGGGGGGAACAAACATTTAACATGTAGGACAATACGTCATTAAAAAAACACAACATTCATACCATTCGGGTGGGTTACAGTCTTTAGCCCCAGGCCTGACGGGATAGCCAGATTTTGAGGGCTGTGCAGAAGGTCTGGAGGGTGGTGAGGGTACGAATCTCCACGGGGAGATCGTTCCATAGGGTCGGAGCTGCCACCGAGAAGGCTCTCCTCCGCGTAGTTGCCAGTCGACATTGACCGGCAGATGGGACTCGGAGGAGGCCTAATCGATGGGATCTAATAGGTCGAGTGGAGGTGATTGGCAGTAGGCGGTCTCTCAAGTACCAGTATGCCAGTATGTGGTTATGTATTAAATCTTGGTGTATTTTATGATGAAGGATGTTTAAATAATCATAGTCAAATAAAAGTAGAGGTATGATGATGGTAATATAATAAATATCCGAGTTAAGATATTAGAATTAATATGAATTATATTTGATGATGGTGGAAGAGATGCACAAAAGCTTTGGAACCAACTGATACACTTTCTACAGTATGTAAAGAAGGAGGATTTGTATGTTTGTTTTGAAAATAAAAATATATTTTAAAAAACAAAGAAAGAGGGCTGAGAAGATATCTTCAAACCACCTTTGGTGGGAAGATAACAGCGTTCCATGCACCTTCGGCATTTAGTCATGCCAGCCACATGACCATGGAGATGTCTTTGGACAGCAATGGCTCTTGGGCTTTGAAACGGAGATGAGCACCACCCCGCCTAGAGTCTATCTACCTTCATTGTTACCTCACCTCTCCTAAGCAGCAGAAGAGCTTGAGGGGAAAACGTCAACTGGCATATTCCCAAATCAGTTGACTTTGTCATAATCATGAATATACTTGTCTTAACCTGGTTGGGACACCCTTCCTCTCCTAACACCAATGAAGCCAGCTGGTAGGAGCAGAAACACATCATTGGAAGGGTTGCCTAAAATTTCTTGGCTACCCCCTACCCATCATAGAGAGCCTTTGCATGGCCCAGTGCTTTACACTAAGAAAGGGCTCTTCAGAGTGAAACAGGGGTGGGATCCTGCCAGTTCTAACCTCTTCTATAGAAGAGATTCCACAAATCTACAGTGCCATTTAGAACCGGTACCAGCTCCCTCCTCCCACCCATCTGCACATCATCAAGATGAAGAGCGAGAGGAGGGATTCTGGGAGTTGAAGTCCACAAGTCTTAAAGCTGTCAAGTTTGAACACCCCTGGGGGGTTTTTTCTAAAGGGTTAGGGGTGCAAGGGTCTTGTAACTTGACAGCTTTAAGACTTGCGTGCTTCAAATGCCAGGGTTTCTGAGCCAACATTTTGGTTGCTAAGCAAGAGCATTGTTAAATGAGTTTCACCACATTTTACAAGTTGGCCACGCCTACCCAGTCACATGGCTGGCAAGCCACTCCCACAAAGCAGGCCACACCCACAGAAGAGGTTCTAAAAAAATTTGAAGCCCACCACTGGAGTGAAACCTTAAAAGGCTGCTTGGGGGCAGTTTTACCACACAATTTAAGAGTGGACGTTGAGTGTAAGATCATTGTGCTGCCACTGTGACTGCCCTGATAAGGGGAAAGAGGAACAGGAGGCATTTCCTGGTACAGGAGGTGAGGCAACCTGGTGAACCAGATTGAAATGAGCAATAATTACAAGCCATGTACATTCATGTGTGAAGTAGCTATGCAAAATAAATCTGCAGTGGTGGTAGCGGCAGAAATTCTACCTGGAAAAAGTAAAAAGAAACTACAGTTGGATAGAACTCTGAAGACTGACAATTCTAAAAACGTATACAAAAATCACAGTTAATTGATTTAACAAAAATTATTTTCTGCACCAGAAACAATTGTGGCTTACCTGCCTGAGGTGTTTTCTTTTCTTTTCTTTTTTTGCAATCTACCAATATTTTCTCATTTCTGTTGCAGTCCATTGCTTGATTCTTGATTTCCTGAATGGAAGCTCCATTCATTGGGTAGTAAATGCAGAGCCTTATTGAGATCTGGGTGGTTGGGGACAGAAGGTTGGACTTTCTTCTCCTCGCATTCCATCATGGCCATGCTTTTATTATCCTCTATTGTTTTTCATCTATGGAATGTCTATCAATGGCCAAGAAACAAGAGCTTCGGGGAAAATTGAAAACTAAAGTATTACCGTATATACTCAAGTATAAGCCGAGTTTTTCAGCCCACTTTTTGGGCTGAAAAAAGCCGCCTCGGTTTATACTCGAGTCAGTGAAAAATTTGCCCGAAATGGAGAAAAAGGGGCGGGGCCATGCCGCTGGGTGACTCTCGTGAATGGCCCGGCGCCCCTGTGAGTTTCCCCTCCCTCTGTGTCAGTTTGCCGCGCAGCGCGCACCGCACCATCCCCCCTCCTCACGTTCTAATGTAATGCAGGGCTGTCTTATGATTCCCCTTCCTCCCCCTCCTGCCGCTCTGCAACGATGTCCCACCTCCTCCTTGTTATGGCAAGCAGCCACATAGCGATGTCCCACCTCCTCTGGTACAGTGATCCAATGATAGGAATCACTGTGCCGTGTGTCATAGGAGGCGGGACATTGCTCCCGCGGCTGCACGGGACATCATCATCACAGCGGGACATCAGCATCATGAGGTGAGTGAAGTATTTCATTGAATACACCGCTAGTTTACCGTTTTTCTTTGAAATAAATATTCAAAAACATTATTGGTATCTATTTTTATTTTTGAAATTTACCGGTAGCTGCTGCATTTCCCACCCTAGGCTTATACTCGAGTCAATAACTTTTCCAGTTTTTTGTGGTAAAATTAGGTGCCTCGGCTTATATTCGGGTTGGCCTATACTCGAGTATATACGGTATATTTTCACTCTGTTGTTGTACTGTACAGCCTTCATGAAAAATATGTCACTTCTGAGCCTTTGAAATATTCCAACTACTGGAAACATACTTTGGATTTAGTTCCTTCCCTAAGCAGAGCCTCAGGTAACTATTGAATTTAATATTGTAGTACACATGCAGTGGTTTTTACAACTTCAGCGTAATGCGGCTACCTTTTTCTCTTTGGCCAGGCAATGGCACTTCATTTGTTGCACCTCTTCAATTTTGCACAACCAGACAGCAATTAATTGTAATACCATGCACAGGTACAGTATAGGTGGTACCTTGCTCAACAGTAGTAACTGTGAGAGGGATCTTGGAGTCCTAGTGGACAACCATTTAAATATGAGCCAGCAGTGTGCAGCAGCTGCCAAAAAAGCCAACACAGTTCTAGGCTGCATAAACAGAGGGATAGAATCAAGATCACGTGGAGTGTTAATACCACTTTATAATGCCTTGGTAAGGCCACACTTGGAATACTGCATTCAGTTTTGGTCGCCACGATGTAGAAAATACGTGGAGACTCTAGAAAGAGTGCAGAGAAGAGCAACAAAGATGATTAGGGGACTGGAGACTAAAGCATATGAAGAACGGTTGCAGGAACTGGGTATGTCTAGTTTAATAGAAAGAAGGACTAGGGGAGACATGATAGCAGTGTTCCAATATCTCAGGAGTTGCCACAAAGAAGAAGGAGTCAAACTATTCTCCAAAGCACATGAGGATAGAACAAGAAGCAATGGGTGGAAACTAATCAAGGAGAGAAGCAATTTAGAACTGAGGAGAAATTCCCTGACAGTTAGAACAATCAATCAGTGGAACAGAAGTTGCCTCCAGAAGTTGTGAATGCCCCAACACTGGAAGTCTTTAAGAAGATGTTGGATAGCCATTTGTCTGAAACGGTATAGGGTTTCCTGCCTAGGCAGGGAGTTGGACTAGAAGACCTCCAAGGTCCCTTCCAACTCTGCTATTGTATTGTATTGCATTGCATTGCATTGCATTGCATTGCATTGCATTGCATTGCATTGCATTGCATTGCATTGCATTGCATTGCATTGCATTGCATTGCATTGCATTGCATTGCATTGCATTGTATCCTCAGCCAGCAAATTCAACACCATGTTTTCTTTACCTTCCCCAATGTCATCCTACGGGAAATTTCACTGGAACAGAAGCCCCACTGAATCCAACCCAGAGATCTAACCCTACAAAACGTTTCATGGCTTCTTAATCAAAGAAGACTTGGGGAAACGCCAAACCGGCTCCAGTCAAGCCTCCCACTTTAGGACCAGAGGTGGGACTCGCCACAGTAGCAATAGCAATAGCAATAGCAGTAGACTTATATACCGCTTCATAGGCCTTTCAGGCCTCTCTAAGCGGTTTACAGAGAGTCAGCATATTGCCCCCAACAATCTGGGTCCTCATTTTACCCACCTCGGAAGGATGGAAGGCTGAGTCAACCCTGAGCCGGTGAGATTTGAACCGCTGACCTGCTGATCTAGCAGTAGCCTGCAGTGCTGCATTTAACCACTGCGCCACAAATCGAGATGCCTTTCTTCCTAGCCCAGAGGGGACCTGGTTGTCACCTGAAAGTAACCCACATTATTTTCTATGAGAGCAGCAGCAATCCTGACCGTGTTGCTAAGGCACAGCGAAAGAAAAATCTGTGGGGGAAGCTTTTTTCTCCCCCACTGGCTTGCTTTTCTCCTATCTCTAGGGTGGGAGGAAAGCACATTGCTGTGCAGATGAACCTGTAGTGTTGGCACATTTCACTGCTGTTCCGTATCCTTGGTTGAAAAGCCCATTGTGGTCGTATTCAATATTCGTAGGCAGGTAACAAAGGAATCTGTAGAAATTCTTAGTCATCCAGGTCAAGGTTGTCTTAGAAGTGCTTTTTCAGGAAGCAACTGGACTTTCTTGGGGGGGGGGAGGGGGTTGCTTCTCAGCCAAGAAGCTTCTTCAGCTCTGACAGGTAAGTAAGTAAGTAAGTGTTGTGGCCCAGCAGGAGCCGTTGGAGCTGCCACCAGACTCCGACAGCGAGGGGCCCTATGAGTCGGCTCTGGAGGATGTAGAGGATCCTAGACAGGGTTCCGACTCTGAGCAGGGCGCAGAGAGACTGGCTGGCCACCAGGTGGCGCCTGAGCCTTAGACCAGTGGGGAGGAGACAAGGGAGAGTGATCCAGAAGCCAGCAGTGAATTGTTCTTGGATGCCCGGAATTGAAGAGCTAATAGGCGTCAGAAACAATTACGCAAGTATAGGAGGTAATTGCGCTCAGCTGGTGGTCATTAGGCTCCTCTCCAGACTATAAAAAAGACTGCTTGTGCATACGCCCCTCTTGCAGAAGTCAACGCATTGACTAAAGAGAACTCTTGTAACTAACTTGGCAGGCTGGATTGCTGCCAAGGTTTGTCTGAGTTGCTGCCAAGGTCCTTATCTGTTTGTTATGCTTGGCTTTCAGCCACCGAGGTTTTGGTTTCTTGCTATTAAAGTACATTCTAGTTAAGCTTGTCTTGGCTTTTGTTACTGGATGGAGGAGGGGGTCACAGTAAGTAAGTAAGTAAGTAAGTAAGTAAGTAAGTAAGTAAGTAAGTAAATCTTTATTACGGTCAAAGACCAGCAATACATATTAGTTTTTACACTATGTTAAAAAGTACTGACATTAAGATATAATTAAAAGGTATTGATGTTAAAAATGGAAAATAACATACATGTTATCAGATTGTTCGGGTCACTCCCTGGGTGCACCGCTGTTAAGTATAGGAGTAAATACAATGGTCCAAAGAGATACGTCCAGATAATTGGAACCAGATGACAACTATACTTCTGTAGCCAATTTTGTTCTTATGGACATTGCAGCCGCACAGAACTTTGCCACTGCAGACGTGGTAACCGGGTTAGTGTCCTGGAGGAGAAAGCCTAGATAAAAATGGTCTGCCCTCCCTGGCAATCTCTCTAATTAGGGGAGAATATGTGCAGACCTACAAGCTCTGTATAGCTCGCAGTGTAATAGAACATGTGAATTATCTTCCACTTCTCCTTTACCACATATACAAACCCGTTCTGCTATAGGTGTTCTCTTATACCTGCCCTGGAGGAATGCTGAAGGAAGAATGTTAAATCTGGCTCTGAAGAAAGCTATTCTTTGTTTTGGGGAGATCAGGTCATTTAGATATCTTGCCGATTCCCACACACCCTGTTTGATTCTGTCCCTACTGTGGAGAGGCAACCTATGTAGTTCTTCTTGGAACTCCATGTCCTTCATTCTATTAATTACTACTTGCTTTGCTTGATCAAAGCCTAGGGACATTAAGAATATGGTTCACCGACAAATGCGGACACGACAAAAGCGCGCCGACAAAACCGCGGCGAGAAAACTGCAACGTCGAAATCGCGCCCACAACAGCGCACCAACAAAAGCGTGCCTTCAAGAAACAACACGAAAACAGCATAATAACCCTAACCCTAAACCTAACCCTAAACCTAACCCTGAACCTAACCCTAACCCTAACCCTAACCCTTACCTTAACCCTAATCGTGCTTTTGTGGGCGCGGTTTTGTCGGTGCGCTGTTGTGGGCGTGATTTCGACGTCACGGTTTTCTAGCCGCGGTTTTGTCGGCACGCCTTTGTCGTGTGCGCATTTCTTGGGTCACGTAAGAATATATCTCAGCTCTGACAGGATAGTTGCGAATGGAAGGATTTATATTCCTGGCAGACAGCTGGTCATTTCTTTTAGAGCAGGGATGTCAGACTAAAGGCCTGGGGGCCAGATACGGCCCATGGGTGCTTAGATGTGGCCTGCAGGGCCACTCTGGAAACAGTGAGGGACCAGCCCATGGTGCCTCTGCCAGGAAAAACGGAGCTTGCAGCCACTTCAGCTGACTGTTATCTGCAGTTTGGCTGTTCAAATCTCACTGGCTCAGGGTTGACTCAGCCTTCCATTCTTCCGAGGTGGGTAAAATGAGGACCCAGACTGTGGGGGCGATATGCTGACTCTGTAAACCGCTTAGGAAGGGCTGAAAGCCCTATGAAGCGGTATATAAGTCTAACTGCTATTGCTATTGCTATTCTGTGGGTGGCCCTCTGGAGCTCCGTTTTTGCTGGCAGAGGGTTGCAGGAGGCTGTTGCACCTGAAAATGGAGCTTGGGAGCTGATTTTCCCTGGCAGAGTGCTCGGGCTGCCACAGGGGCCGCCGACACAAGTGATAAGCCTGGCCATGCTCACCCCAGCTCCCCTGAGGTCAAACACAACCCTGATGCAGCCCTCAATGAATGTGAGTTTGACATCCCTGTTTTAAAGGGTCCTTGAAGCATTTGGAGTTTATCTGTGTCCTTTGGAGGGTTACAAAGGGATGTTTATCTGTCTTAACATTTCTTCTGCTTATCAATCTCAGTCTCCTGTCCAATCCTCTCTCCTTTCCTTCTCCCCACAGCAGTAGCTATGAACACATGCAAAGATTATTGGACTAGTTGTGTATACAAAACTTTCATTTAAAAAGATGTTTTGAAATTTATAGCATTCTGGAAATCATCGGTGTGGAGTTCGCACAAACCTTTCTCAAAAAACATCTCTTCGGGAAACAGAACTTTGAAAGCCCATGTGGCAGGCCCATGTTCGGATACCTGAATCCAGTACTAAATTAAAACTAAGGGTGAATATGGACAGCGTAGCTAAAAAATAGCCCATAACAATTTAGAATTCTGGAGCAAGATTCGGATGCAAGTACACGGAATCCAAGAATTATGGGTTTGGAAGGCAATATATTGATCCTCCAACTCTCTGCAATGTACAGGAAAACAATTAAACCAGGGTAAAGATCTGTTTTATTGGTAAGGTAATGGGAACACTATGCCAGAATCAAATCCAAGGAAGAAAGCCATTGTTAAATGAACATTAAATCGGGTGAACAGATTGGAGACACAAAAAATCCAATGGCCACCAGATGGCACCAGGGGAGTACAGAACATTCTAAATATCTTGGTTGGCCTTTAATGGTAGTCCTGATCTTGGCAGCCCACCAGAGTAACCCAATGAGCCACCAGCACCAAATCCCCAGGGAGCAAAGGTCAATAAAGAAACTACAATGGAAGAAGTGTTCTTTGCATCTATGTCAGAGGTCTTCAAATTTGGCAACTTTAAGACTTGTGGACTTAGCAATAGCAATAGCAGTTAGACTTATATACCGCTTCATAGGGCTTTCAGCCCTCTCTAAGCGGTTTACAGAGTCAGCATATTGCCCCCAACAACAATCCGGGTCCTCATTTTACCCACCTCGGAAGGATGGAAGGCTGAGTCAACCCTGAGCCGGTGAGATTTGAACAGCCGAACTGCAGAACTGCAGTCAGCTGAAGTAGCCTGCAGTGCTGCATTTAACCACTGCGCCACCTCTGCTGGCTGGAGAATTCTGGGAGTTGAAGTCCACAAGTCTTAAAGTTGCCAAGTTAGGGGACCCTTGATCTATGCTGTTTCTTCCCATTCATATTTTGAGGAAGGACAGATACAAAAATGAGCTGGTCATTACAGAACTGGAGTCGTCTTAAAACTTGTGCAGGTTGCACATTCAAAGATCCGGCGGCCGGACTGAACACAGATAGTCCTCGCCTTTGCCAAAGTTCACTTAGTGACGTTTCAAAGATACAACGGCACTGGAAAAAAGTGACCATTTTTTACACTTATGACCATCGCAACAGCCCCCCGTGGTCATGGGGTTTACATTCGGACCCTTAACAACTGACTCACATTTTAGGGTGGCTGCAGTGTCCTGGAGTCACGCAAACCACTTTTGCGACCTTCAGACCAACAAAATCAATCGGGAATCCACTAGCTTAACAACGGCAGCGATTCCCTTAACAAATGTGGCAAAAAAGGTCGTAAAATGGGGCGAATTTCACTTAACAACTTCCTGGCTTAGCAAGCTAAATTTGGGGCTCAATTGTGTATGTTGAGGACTACCTGAACCCCTCTTCTTATGGCTGGACCATAAGAAAGGCTGAGTGTGCCAAAGAATTGAGGCCGTTGAACTCTGGTGCTGGAGAAGACTCCTGCGAGTCCCTTGGACTGCAAGGTGATCAAACCAGTCAGTCCTAGAGGAGATCAACCCTGACTGCTCTTTAGAAGGCCAGATCCTGAAGATGAAACTCAAATACTTTGGCCACCTAATGAGAAGGAAGGACTCACTGGAGAAGAGCCTCATGCTGGGAACGATTGAAGGCAAAAGAAGAAGGGGACGACAGAGAATGAGGTGGCTGGATGGAGTCACCAAAGCAGTAGGCGTGAGCTTGAATGGACTCCAGAGGATGGTAGAGGACAGGAAGGCCTGGAGGAACGTTGTCCATGGGGTCGTGATGGGTCAGACACGACTTTGCAACTAATGACAACATAAAATAAATAACCAAAATTTGCTAGGTCCATTAACACTATTGCACTAAGCCACATAAGTCGAAGTTTACCAACCAGAAAAGTTGGGCTCATGCACTATAGCCATAGCCAAACAAATGACTTTCCGGGTCAAGGTGTGAATCCAGCAGAGTGGGAGGAGGGGAGAAAGAAGGGGGAATGGAAGC